>NC_092879.1:78427469-78560154 GCF_028372415.1 Notamacropus eugenii
GTTTTAAAAGCAAATATATTTGAAATTATATATATATATATATATATATATATGAAAAATATTCACATCAACTGAGTCAAAAGTGAGGAATAAGATGCACTGTTGTATGGTCACTGACTCCCAAGCCCATGTGTGGCACCCCTTTACAATGGCTTGCTGTGCATGATGGGATGGAGGTGAGACATAGCTGAAGAAACTGATGGTTGAGCTGAGCAAGCTGAGGAATGTGAGACAACTAGACAGGAGTCACACAGAGAAATAGGCTACAGACCAGGTACACAGGGACAGTAGCAGGGAGAGCCGAGCAATACTAAACATAGACTGGACACTTCACTGAAAGCTTTAGCTTGGGGACCATCCAGGAGTATATTCTAGCTGCAGAGAGACTGTGATGACCTAGCCTTGATTCACTAGGACCTGGAGCATTGAGTTTGCAGGATCTTGAGGCCCAGACTCATCTTGGGGAAGTAGGTTTTCAAAAGGATGTAAAAGGCTACTGTACCCATGGGGGAACGTGACAGATAATGTTTTCAGACTTATTTGTGTCCTAATTAAACTATTTACTGTCTATTGTTCAGTGTTGCCACTTGCCTGGATCTGTTGGCGTAGTGAGTCAATCAACAGCTAGACCTGAACTACCAAAGAGAAATTGAGTTTCCAGACTGAATGGAGGCAAGGGGACAGACCAAGGTCAATGAATTTCCCATTTAAAAGCCTCACAAATCAAACGTGGGTCTAAGCACCTACACTCTGCATTTTAAAAGGGTGTTCCCTTCCAATTATGAGGTAAATGGTGGTTTGATTGTACTAATACCAACCAAGTCTATGAAAGCACCCAGACTGACAAGCTATTAGGATACACAGCAGACATCTATGTGTTTCTCTATTTTCTATCATCCTCCTACGGCGTTTGTTCAGAAATAAAAATGAAGAGCATTAGGGTTAGAAGGCATCTTAGAGATAACCAAATCACTTAGTCTCCCTGAGGCTCAGTTTCCCTATTTGGAAAATGAGAGACTAGGCTAGCCAGCCTCAGAGATCCCTTTCAGCTCTAGAGCTATAATGATTCTATGATGACTCCATTTTATCCCTCTCCTTTTGCACAGATAGACACGGAGGCAGACTATATACAACAAAGAAAATGACAAAACCAAGAGAGGGACAATGGTTTGCCGTAGGCTACGTAGTCTATTAGTGGCAGACTGAAGACTAGAACCTACAGCCTCATGGCACTGTCTGCTGAGATCAGGTGACATGTGATCTTTCATTCACAGCCACGATTTATACTTTTTTTTCTCCATTAGAGAAGATAGAGCATTGTTTAGGCTGAAACCAGGTACAAGATCTCATCATCGCTGTATTCCAAACAAAATGACAGACTAGATACTCTCTGCCATCCCCATTGTCATAACAACCTCAAAAGAGGAATTAGACAGCAGATGTGAAACAATTACACCTGAATCCATAGAACGAGAATGTGAGAACTGATCCTGAAAGATGCTCACTCACCACCCATGCTTCTCTCAGGGACACATTTTGTGCCTTGAACCTAAAACAGGACTGTTCCCTTCCCCATTTCAGTGTGTCAGCACACGCGCGCGCACACACACACACACACACACACACACACACACACACACACACACACACAATGGCATCAATTATACCCAGTATGCTAGGCTAGCAATTCGTTCATAGCTGGGTACACGTTGTCTTCCACATTAGACTGTGAGTTCCTTGGGGGTAGGGGACTTGTTTTTGCCTTTGTATCACTAGGGCTTAGCACAGGGTCTAGCACATAGTGGGTGCCATGCTTGTTGGAGGATGATAAGGATGATGTTGATGGTCTATTCAGTATTTTCACATGATAAACTTCACCCGACATGTACCTTCCACCCCTCCTCTTCACTTACCCTGCCCTCCCAGAGATTAATTTACACATTGTTCTTTCCATCGCATAGAATGACTACAAAATGGTATTTTGTTCTTGGCTAGACTTCTGGTACGTGAGGGGATGATGATGATGATGACGATGATGATGATGATGATGATGATGATGATGATGATGATGATGATGATGATGATGATGATGATGATAGCATTTTCTATAGCATGGTGCCTGACACACTGTAGGTGCTGTGGGTTTTTTTTGAATATTATCTCATTTGATCTTCACAACAACCTGGGGTGTAGGTGTTATTATTATTATTCCCACTTTATAGTTAAGGAAACTGAGGCAAATAGAGGTCAAGTGACTTGCCCAAGATCACAGCTATAGATTTAAAGCTCTTTATAATCTGACCTTTCCAGTTTTCTTCCTTCACCCCAACCCATCCTCCATATTCTACACCCAGTGACACTAAGCCCCTTGCTCTTTCTCAGACAAGACTCTCCATCTCCCCACTCTGAGCATTTTCACTGGCTATCTCCCCATGCCTGAAATTCTCCCTTTCTCCATCTCTGTCTCCTGGCTTACTTCAAACTCCAACTAAAACCCCACCTTCTATAGGAAATCTTTCCTAATGCCCCTTATTTCTAGTACCTTCTCTCATCTTATTATCTCCAATTTATCCTCTATGTATCTTGTTTGGAAATAGTTGTTGGCCTGTTGTCTTTCCCCTTTAGAATGTGGGCTCCCTGAGAGCAGGGGTTGTCCTTTGCTTTTCTTTTGATCCCCAGTGCCTAGCACAGCCCTCAACAGAATAAGTCTTTAATAAATGCTTGTTGATTTGGTTTGACATTTATGTAGATAATTACAGGCAACATTGTGGAGTTAATTTCTGCCCCAGTCTTCATGGGCACCTCTTTTATCAACACTCTGTGGATTCACTCTGCTAGTCGAATCTTCGTTTCTCCAGTTACCTTGCCCAAGTTAGCAATGAACAACCACCCAATTCTACTCTCTCCTCCATGTTCAAGCTGTCACTTCCTTAGAGAGAGATGGTTTTAACCTTTTGCTTTTGTATCATAGACACTTCTAAACACCTTTCTCTCCCTCCCTTGTTACCCAGGGAACTTTCCCAGCCAGTGAAATAATCAACCTATCCACCATATCTGAAAATATATGCAGTATGCCATACCCATACTCTCCCACTTCTCCAATGAAAGGAGAAGGATACTTTTTCTCAACTCTTCTTTAAGCTAAGCTTGGCCATCATAACTATACAACCTTCAGTCACTGGCGTTTGTTGATTTTTCCTTTACATTGTTATAGTCATCGTACATATTGTTGTGCTCCTGCTCACTTAACTGCATCAGTTTAGAACAATCTTCCCATGCTTCTCTGTATCCTTCATACTCAGCCTTTCTTACCATGAAGTAACATTTTCTAACATTAATGTACCACAATCTTAGCCATTTCCCAGTCAATGGATACTTAGTCTGTGGCCAGTTCTCCCTACTACAAAGAGTGCTACAGGGACTTTTTGGCTATGCATAAGACAATTATTTCTGTCTTTGATCCATTTGAGGAACACACGTAGCAGGATGATCTCTTGGCAAAAAGGTATAGAAACTAATCATTTTTTGCCTCGCTTCCAATTGCTTCCCAAAGTGGTTAGAACAACTCATAGTTCCTTAGGACTGTGTTAGTATACCCGTCTCATCCCTTCCATCTTTTGTCATCTTTGCCAATTTGCTAGGTGAATGGTAAAATCTCAGTATTGTTGGAATTTGTATCTCTTTTTGCATTAGTGATCTGGAGCAATCTTCCACCTAATTGTTAAGCGTTATAATTCTTATAATTCTGGTAGTTGCTTATCCATATCCTTTGAGAGGATCACCAAAAACTTACTGATTGATTATGCTCTGGGTACTGGCTCTTGATCATAGATCATATTAGACTGGACCAACTAGTTCATTGATGTATTAATTTATAAAATATTATAATATGTTAATTTCATGCATCCCTTGGACAACATACCCTTATTACAGATAACTTGATGGAAATATCTTCTCCAATTGACAACATTCCTTCTTATCCCAGATACACTGATGCAGTTATTGAATATTTTGTAATCAAAATGATCAATTTTATCTTTTGTGTAGAAACAAAATTCCTGGCATGCCTCAGAGTTAGTTGGTCAAAGTTAGGTATGATTGACATTTCTTGCTCATCTCAGAGGAGGTTCATGAAACCCAACCTTCAACTTCTGAGATCTAAATTCTTTATAGAGGGTGCCTACTAAAAAATTCAAGTTTTTTACTCTACCAGATATATCGTACAGCAAAGTTCTGAAATATAGACCTATTCAACAGTAGACATTAGCCGCAATTAGGAATGAGTAAAGTGGTTAATTTGTATGTTATTCCAAAGTGCAAAACAACAAAATTTCAATGAAACTCCAACCAACTAGAAGCTCTAAATCAACCAGAATTTTTGACTATCAAAATGAGGCTATTAGAAATAAAATAGCTTATTAGTGATTAAGCAAAATAAAAATAAAAATTACATCTTTTTTTGGACTCAGCACTCAACAACAACAGATTTAGCTCAAATACTTTGTATGTTTCCATCTCCTGAGAGCTACTATTCTAAATAAATGTGCCCTGCAGGATCCTCAGGCAGCAAAAGACAATCTGGCCATCAGCACCAAAGTCTACTCACTAATCCAGGGAAAAGGACTCAGGCAATATAGAAAGGTGTTCAGCAATAATGATTAACTTTCAATTAACCCTTGAATTTCACTTCAGTGAGAAATCTGCCATTGCATTCCACTTAATCAGGGTTTTATTGTATGTAAAATATTTTTGTATTGGAAAACAGGACAGATTTTTTTGGGTGATACACTGATGGGCTGCTTCCCTACTTCTGTGCTGTCTCTAACATTCCAGCTTCACCTTCTTCCTCTGGTTCTGGCTTACTGGGCCTTCTGGATGGACTATAAGATGCACCAACCACCCATGGAATTTTAATATTATTTGTATGTGCTTTCCCTCTCACTTCAAGTATTTTCCTAATTTTCCAACAAATAAAGTAATTTCCAGTATACTTGTTCCTCAGAGACAATGACATTTGTTTGCCATGTGCTGTGTTCTATACATTATGCTGCCTTCCCCAGAAAGCTTCATTTGCTCTGAAATAGGTCTAATGTAACACCAACCAAATCATTGTCAGAGTGACTACTATATTGCATGACCTCAATGAGAATTGAATTGTAGGCAATTAATATTTGTAGCTCCCCAAGGACTGAGTCTTCATTTCCTCTCTCCATCTCAGCAAAGGACATCACCTCCTATTCCACCCTTTGCTCTACTCCTTGTCTCTATCCTGGGCCCTCTTCTCTTTTCTCACTTTTCTCTTTTCTCTCCAGCTCTTGTTTGCTGATCTCACCAACAACCATGAGTTCAATGACAATCTTTACACACACGAATCCCAAATCCTTATATCTAGCTGTAGTCTCTTTCCTAAGGCCCAGGCCTACATCACCAAGGGCCTATGGAACATTTCCAATTGGATGTGCCATAAGCTTCTCAAACCCCACTCCACCCCCAAACTCAAAATGTCCATGATCATCCCCCTCAAACACACTCATCTTCTGTACTTCCCTGTTTCTGTCCAGAGTTATTATCATCCATCCAGTCCTTCATGGCTTGCAACTTCACTGTCATCACTGACTCTCTCTTAACTTCCTGTCTCACTGTTTTGACAGCAGAGTACACCAGAGTGACTAGAAATGGCAGCTGAGTCCACAGCGTCAGAATGTCAGCCAAAGAATGTGAAGAGCCAGTCTATCAGCTGGGAGGCCTGCTTGACTCAGCCTAGAAGGTCATCATCAGCCAGACACCTTACCCCGCAAGAAACCAGCCCAGTTGGACAAGGGAGTGAATTGTCAATAAGTAGTACGATGCCCAGAATCAAACTTGGTGGGGATTCTGCAAAAGGAGGAAAGGACTCCCCTAGGGCTTAGATACCCTTCAGCTGCATGTGTTCCCTCCATGTGTGCCTTACTACCTTCATTCTTTAAGTTTCATCCCATTCTCCCTAGAGACCTAGTATGTACAAGCTTGGGAGATGGTTTTATAACTTCTGCCCTTTCTATAGCTCCTCAATAAATATATCTTTTGTAAAAGTTAATTGATGTCAACTGCTTGACATCCACTCTGGGAACCTGACCTGCCAGTGCACCAGCATTGGCTAGGCGGGCCAATGGCTCCAGATAGGATGCAACACAAACATTTATCAAATCTCTACTAAAAACTGTGTGCAAAAGTGTGAGGAGAAACACAAAAGACATCCTTAGAATTTTGTCCCTGTCCTCAGGGAGCTCATCTGCTTAGCATTCTACTTTGGACGGCCTAACAACCATCTTCATCCATCCAAAGTCTGGCTACTATAAGCCAAAGTTTCTGGGCAGCCTGGTGTGATAGTAACATGGTTTTTGGAGTCAAGAGAAACAAATTCTTATCCATCTTCACCACTAGCTACCTTGAACAAATCATTTCCCCTTTATAGATCTCAATTTCCTCATCTATAAAATGAAGACTTGATACTAGAGGATGCCTAAGAATGCTTTTACCTGTGACATTCAATGTTTACCTGTAATATTTCACCAAAGTAGAAAACTACTTGTTATCTCTGGTTTCCGGCCTGGGACACAGTGAAACAAGCCACCTTAAAAAGATTTTCAATCTGTTTTTTCTTTCTACCATGTTTAGTAAAGTTTTAAAGTACTCAGTACTCAACAAAAATTGCATATGACCTCCGCCTCTCTGGCCTGACAAACCTCAAAACAGCTTAGGTTTCTTCACTCACCCTGGGAGGGGAGACCTAGAGCTGAAGCTGGAATTTCTGCTCCTGCTATAGGCCTTTGGCAGAAATTCAACCTCTTCCTTCTTCCGGATATTTTCTGAACATTTTGAAATGTGGCTGACTGTGAAAGCAACTTGGGATGGGCCTACATCACCAGGCCACGCCAGTTGCAAATGAAGAGAGCAGTTCTGTCAGTCGTCCAAGTGTTTTGCCTGCATTATAACAAACATCCAAATGTTAGAGCACCATTCAGACTTAGCCTTGGATCATTGTCAGCAACACAAATAAACATTTATTGATTCATTTATACAACTTTTATTAAGAACCTACTAAGTGTAAACTCCTGTCCTAGATATAGTGGCCCACCACAAAGAATAACACATAGTTCTTACCTTCAAGGGACTTAAAAAATTTAGAAAATAAATTTTAATTTGAATATCAGTCTACAATGTGTGGAGTGGGTCCCGAGGACATATTCATAGGATCATGGAACCACAGAATATTAGAGCTAGAAGGACCCTTAGAAATTGTCCACTACAATTTCTTGGTGTTATTTTATTTTTTTATTTTCCCATTAAAAAAATCTCAATTTAACAACAAATATCAACTAAAATGAATGCTTGCATAAACACAGTAGAACAGAAAGAGGTTGTGAATTCAACCATGAATCTATTACTTACAGCATACTTTTCTTCTTAAGTATATAATCAATTCAGCATGTAACTTTCCTAGCTGTCCTCCTTGCCTACCATCCTTTCCAGATGTCCATCTGTTCTCTTCTATGCATTTTTTAAAATTAAATTTTGGTTGTCAGCCTAGAGCCTTTGCTTTCTAGAACATCAAGTACCAAGCTCGCTACTCCTTTAAAGTGGCGGCTGCCAAATTGTGTGTGATCCTGACTGGCTCCTAGATACTTGAATTCTTTCTTCCTGGCTAACTGCAGTAGTTTTTCTTTGACCTGGAAGCTCTGGATTTTGACTATAATGTTCCTGGAAGTTTTCAACTTACATTTTCTTTCAGGAGGTGATAAGTAGATTCTTTATATTTCCACTTTGTCCTCAAATTTTAAGAGATGGGGAAATTTTTTATTTCATGATTTCTTAAAATATGATGCCTAAGCTCTTTTTTTATCATGACTTTCAGCTAATCCAATGATTCTTAAATTAACTCTCCTGAAACCGTCATCTAGATCAGTTGCCTTTGACAACTTTGATCTTATATTTTCTTCTATTTTTCAGTCTTTGGACTTTATTGTTTCATGGAGTCATTATCTTTAATTTGGTCAATTGTACTGTTCAGAAAGTTTATTGCTTAGGCAAGGTCTTGTACCTCTTGTGCTAAGATGTTAATTCCTTTCCAGTTCTTTCTTCTATAGCTTTTATTTCTTTTCAAATTTTTTCTCCTAGTGTTCTCATTTCATTAATAGCAACTTTTCAACTCCTGCTTTATCTCTTCCAGGAATTCTAGTTGGACTTGTACCCAAGCTGTGTCTTTCATTGAGGCTTTGCTTGTAGGTGACTTGAAGACATTCTCTTACTCCAGATTTGTGTTGAGCATCCCTGTCATCATAGTTTTGGATGGTGGGATTCTTTTTCATTTGTTTGTTCTTTCAACCTGCTTCGTGACTTTAGACTTTATGTTAGAACCAGATTCTGTATGCTTCTGGAGGGACTGTCTGCAATGGTCCTGCTATTGTTTTCTTGGGGTATCGAGTGTTGTACTATTCCAAGATATCAGGGACAGTTTGGGCTGAGGATCTTCATACTTTCAGTGCTCCCTAAGGAGCAGGAATTCAAAGCCAAATCTGATTACTGCCCCCCACCCACCTCAACTCTAGTATGAATTCTACAAGTTCCTGACTTGGGTTTGGATCTGAGCCAAAGTTGCCTGTAGGCTTACTCCTGTTGAAGTTGAAATGGACCATTGCTAGACTCAGTCATTATAAGCCATTAGAAAGCTCTGCTGGTTCAGTGACAAAATTGTAGGATCTCCTTTGGTTTGGGATTCTGGCTTTGCTTATTTTTGCTACAAGCTTCAGACAAGCTTGGAAGCTGAAATTAAGAGCCAGCTCTTCTCCTGGGGACAAAGACACAAATCCACTGCTTGTTTCTGAACTTGCTCCTTGCTCAACCCACTGCCTATGGTTCACCACTGCTCCTCACCCTAGAACATTACTACTAGGCACAGGTCCCTTCTCAGTCTGCCCTGGATCTGTAACCCAGAACTGGGGAGTGAGTGACAGAGTTACCAGCTGGCACCTATTCCTGTGCCCTGCATAAGATCAGGCCCCTCTAGCTTTGATATGGGACCTCTTCTTGCCATGGCAGGCAGTCTTTCTATGCAGCATGCTTCTATATTGACCCTGTTCCCAGTGTCTGCAGACCTCTCTGGCTATTCCAATCTAGGCCAGAAAAAAATGGATCACTATTATCTTTTTTTGTATCTCACCATCACGACTGGATACATTATGTTTCTAAATCTGTTTGGATGAAGGCAGAGGGAAGCAGAGCTCACTGTGCTACTTCACCATGTTGGCTCTTTTCTCCGTACATTTTCTGATGTGTGTATTCTGGCCAGGTCCTCCCAGGACTAGGCTGACGGACTCCTCCCCAAAGGGTTCTCAGGTACCCTGAGAGCTTTAGGATTGTCTCTACTCCAACACTGGGTCAACCCCCCACTGGCTTTGCTACCTTCTTTGTTAGGGGTCTAGTCATGAGCACCCCAGTTACATTTAACCACTTAATATCAAGTAGCTTTTGCACACAAATAATTAATTCCAAAATATAGCAAGAGCAAACATAGTGACACTTTCCCTAGGAACTCTAGAGGCATCCTCTCCCCTCTACTACCTTGGTTTCTGATGAGAGCAGGTTGGAAATTTAGCTGAGTTCCTAAATAGCCTCACCAAATTCATGTCCAGATTGCAGAAGATTGCCAGATGAAGCTTTCCATTGCACTGGTTTCACTTGCAAAGATTGCTCCTTGGTCCCTGGAGTATGGACTCCATACTGGCTGAAAAATCCAACCTGGGCTCTGACTCTTAGAGTCTTAGCCCTGACTCTTAGTCCTGTGGCTCATTCCTCCAACCTTCTCCTTGGACACTTCACTCCCTTCACCAAAAGTCATGATTGAAGGAGTCACCATGACCTCTCAGATGTGAATGAAGCCAAGAGACAGTAGCTAAAGCTGATGGGACATTTTGAATGCTTCTACAGCCAATCAGAGAGACTCCTCCTCAATATGTAGTTAGCTTTAGGTAATCAGAGCCAGTCACAGAATATCTACACATGTTCCCCAGTCTGTCTCTCTAAGGAACTTCCCTTACATGTCATCATGATTTTTCCAAAAGCAACTCTCTAGAATCCTCCAATTAGAAAGATATCTTCTCCCTTGTATACTTCACCAGGAGGCATCATCTGAGGTACTCTGGGAATGCACCAGACCCCACCCCCCCATTACACTTTTGAAAATATGTTTTTCAGTGCATGCTGTTTGATCTAGCAATACCACTACTAGGTCTGTATCCCAAAGAGATCATAAAAAACAGGAAAAGGATCCACATGTACAAAAGTATTTATAGCAGCTCTTTTTGTGATGGCAGAGAATTGGAAATTGAGGGGATGTCCATCAATTGGGGAATGACTGAACAAGCTGTGGTGTATGAATGTAATGGAATATTATTGTTACATAAGAAATGGTGAGCAGGTGGATTTCAGAAAAGCCTGGAAAGACTTGCATGAACTGATGCTGAATGAGCAGAACCAGAACACTGTACACAGTAACAGCAACATTGTGTGATGACTGACTTTGTCAGACTTAGTTCTTTTAAGCAATGCAATGATCTAAGACAATTCCAAAAGACTCATGATGGAAAAATGCTACCCATATCCAGAGAAAGAACTATGAAATCTGAATGCAGATCGAAGCATACCATTTTCTCTTTTTTTCTTTCATATGGTTTTTCCCTTTTGTTCTGATTCTTCTTTCAAACATGACTAATGTAGAAATTTGTTTAATATGATCATACATGTATAGCCCATATCAGATTGCATATCATCTTGGGGAGAGGGGAAGGGAGGGAGGAAAATTGCGATCTCAAAATCTTATAAAAGTGAACGTTGAAAACTAAAAATAAATTAATTTTAAAAAAGAAAGAAAATAAGTTTTGATGACCCTCTTTCCTTTGCTTTCCTTTGCTTTCTTTCAGCCACCCTATACCTAGCTCCCTTTTTCCTCTCCATTCCACACTCAAAAAAATCAAGAAAAAAAACCAGACTTTTAAATTAAATACTCCTAGTCAAACCAAACAAGTGCCCATATTAGCCATGGCTGAAAATGAATGTCTCATTCTGCATCTTAAATACATTTCTTCTTTGTTGGGACCAATTTTCCTTATTTCACAAAGAGAAAACTGAGACTTAGAATGGTGGGAAGTGACTTAACCAAATTGACACATGGATTTAGAGAAGTAGAAATTGGAAATGATCTGGTGAGATCAGCCCACCATTTCCAAGAGCACAATCTCACAGATGGAAAAATACAAAATATAGCATTGTAGCTCAATAGAGCATTCAAGGTTCCCTTGTAGAGTTCCACTAACAGCCTCCACAATTCCAGTTCCATGACAAACCAAAGACTCTGGCCTCAGCCCAAGTTTACATCTTCCAAAGGTAGCAGCACATTACTTCTCCCTAAGCAGAGTTCCCTTAGAAATTAAATTAAGCAACTTAACAACTGGTTCAAGCCTTGTTCATTTTTTTGTCCTCTGTGTAGCACATAGTCTACTGTGTATTGAATTCATGTTAATAACAGTACTAATCATAAAACCCTGATACTAATGAGAATAACCATTACAGAATATAGAAATTCTCTACTTGGAGGAATATATGTGAACCTGTACTCATAAGGACCACTGCTGTAATTAGTTCATATAAAAGAATCATAGAGTGTCAGAGTGGGAAGAACTTAGAGACCACCCCCATATGATACTGGGGAAAAATGAGATCCCAAGAGGCCAAGGGATTTCCCCAAAGTCACACAGCTGGTTAACAGCATAATGGATCAGAATAAACTCTCCTGATGCTCAGAGCAAAATTCATTCTCTTCCACCAAAGAAAAAATACGTTCATATAAAACAACATAACAAAAAAATCCCTACCTAACTTTTATTTCCCCATGGAAAAATTAATTTTCTACTAAGACCAAGCATGGAAAAAATAATCATACCCACTTACCAAAGTAACCTATATCAGATTATTCACCATTGTGTTATTGGACATATGCACATATACATAATATTCCAGGCATAGCAGAAAATTAATTCTGAATTGCAGCACCTTACAATCACATGGCTTCATAACACTGTACTCCCTAGAATTACAGTGTGACATTTCAGGATGAAATCAATCAGAACATCAGAGTAGATGTGCTGAACTATCAATCAATAAGATGTATTCCTTTGAGAAAGAGAAAGGAACATTTTTGTAAAAAAAAAAAAAAGGAACAAACAAAAACAAAACTGACAAGGGAGAGAAAAATCACGCATCCATAGATTTCTGGAAAATACACACACACACACACACACACACACACACACACACACACACTTTTGGCATGCTTCAATGGGTTTGGTGCTGATGACGTTTCAAGACCCCTTGCTGCATCTATGGCTCAACATGTCCTTCTCAGAAAATGCATCCCATTTGATTCCCATTAAAGTTGGGCAAAAAAGTTCTTATGGAGCATGTTTCTTTGTCAGCAAAGATTGACAAGTGATTTTATACTTCTGGGAGGGACAAAGGATATTGGAAGAGGGAGTAACAGCATATTTGCTGAGCCATTTTGCTAAGTAATGAATGGCAGAAGACGTGTTTTGTGCAGTCACTAGTGAACTGTCCAATGGTGGTCATGTTGACCTTGCATTGCCATTAGCCACAGAAGAAGATGAAATTCCCTGATAAGTTTGTAAGACTCCCAAACAAGGCACTATTTTCATGAAACAAATGCTAATAAAATCAGGGTGACCTGATTATGTGATTCATTATGCTGGCTGCAAGATGAAGGCCTTCCCTTTTGCCACTGATCCACTACATCAAACTTGGGGCAAAGGAGAGCTTCTCAGCAAAGTTCAACGATAACCAAAAGAGCCAACTAGGAATGAGTGAGGATGACCTGAGGCCCAAAGCCTATATTGGCACAGTAGAAACCAGAGCTTGCCTAATAAACAAATGATTTCCTCATTAAATGAACCCTAAAATCAACCAAAAATGTTTACTGGACTCCAACTATGAATACAGGTTCTTGCACTAGGAACTCTGTGGGGATGAAAGTACATGGTTCACAAGACTTTCAAAAGTGTTCATCACAACAAATCGAGAGTATATTTGAAGAAAAAAAAAACACACAGAGATCCTAATTTCCAGACAGATCCAAGTGCTGTGTCTCACTTCCTTGGTCTGCTATGCTTTTGAATGGAAGCATCTTTCACACCAGGAAAAACACCATATGGCAATGGCTCATGAAGATGATTCTTTGGTTTGATTTAGCAGAAAAGTGAGTACCTACATCAGCCCTTTTGAATAACATAGGAAGAGCTCACGAATAGGATGGAAACCATTTGACTGGGCTTATAAACCTGCCTGAACAAGAAAAGAAAAACTTTCTCTCCCTTGAGGAGTAAAATTACTGACTAAACCCAGTTGTACAGCTAAGCTACTAATTTCAATTATCTGCTCTAACTTCCTGAGGCAGCCATATCACAGGCACAAGTAACAAAGAGACATTTCTAAGCACAATGCCATAAAGTGCAAGTAATTGGGTCACAGCATGGATAAGGCTCAAGGACACAATCCAAAAAGACATTAAGTCATAATTCTTAACCCTTCAGTGTTTCTTTAATGACACCCAAGGCCAAAGAAGTATAGGAAAATACTCTTTTGACCAGTCCAAATGTGGTAGAGTGGAAAGTGCTGAATCCAAAGTCAAGAAGACCTGAGTACAATTCCTGACTTTAATACTTTCTAGCTGGGAGACCATGGACAAGTCCCTGTCTAAACTACAGATAACTCTCTAAGACCTCAAGTTATAGAATATTGGAGCACATTGGCATTCCCAAACTGAATCACAGACACTAACTAGGATTTATAGGCCCAAATACATCTCTCCTGCAATTTTCTATTCTTTCACACAAACTGTTTTAAAGAAGGTTGAAGGTCTGTAGCATGCACCAAGGATCTTAGGAAATGATAAACAAATTACACGAATTTCTTTTCAGCACCAAGTTGCTTTCTTGGTACAGATATTATCTTTGAAAAATAGCATGTGACCTTTTGGACATTTAGACAGCTCATCCTTCATCAGTAGGGCAAATCTTTGATTTGCTTCCTCAGGTACAAAAGCATGAACTCTCTCTGATTCATTCACACTCTCTCACTCTGCCTTCTGAGCTAGAATATCATTTGTCTGGGGGCCATCTTCAGTCATCCTGATCTATATCTTCCCACTGGACCCAGATGACTCCAGAGGAGAAAGTGAGGCTGGTGACCTTGCACAGCCCTCCCTCACTTGAATCCAATTCACTGCAAGTCATGGCATCATCTTCCTGATGTCATGGTCCTCTTCTAGAACAAAGGACAAACAAAAATTATTTGACCAATGGCTACTTTGAGGTAACCATGTAGTCTGACCACAATACAGAGCAAAGCCTCTTTGCTCACCCAAAGACTAGTCCTTTGTTCTAAGTTGTATTTGCACAGTGTTCTCAGCAACTGACTAACCTACCCAAACCCACCACTGAATACTGTGTACTATAAAGGAAGGGTCTGGGGATTGTCTAGGAAAAGAACAAGCTTATGTTGTATGGTAGAGGGGTAGGGTGAGAATGTCTTAGTAGGCATACTAAGAGTACAAGTTGATATTGATCCTAACACAGAGAGCATCAAGTCATATTTTTACATGTGAGGAAACTGAGGCACAAAATTATTTGCCAAGTCCAACTCCCTATCCACTATGTAACAACACTACCCTATAGCGCTCTCTCTCCTCACCTCCAAGTCCTAGATTCCCTGACTTCCTTCATGACTTATACTCAATCCTACCTTCTCAGAAACACAATGTTTAAAAGTAAAAGTAATACTGAACATATTTTAAGTGACATATTCTTAACACATGTTGATAGCTCATGGCTTAGTTTTTAGTTTGGGTCTTTGAACTTCACTGGTTTTTGTAGTTCTGAATCCAGCTTCCCTCTGGGCTTATGCCAGCCCCATTGCCAATGGGTCTTTTCTGGCATTTGGGCCTGCCTTCACACATTCATAATAGCATTTCATACCACACTAATACATTACCTTCACTTCAGTGCAGCTATGGGATATCTCTAATACCCACATTTCCTTTGGAGCTAGCAAAGATAGAGGCTGACAGAGAGATAACCATCTCTGTTGACTCTGAGCAAAATCCTTTGGAGCATAAGGTTAAGTACAGGGCTAGAAGAGGCTCAACCATTAAGGAAACACCAATAAAGGGAAAGCAAATATGAGCTGGCTCCAGGGAGTATGGTTCATTTTCTTTCCTCATGGAATTTTCATGTTCACATTCTGATTGGAGGAACATACCACAAGTGAGATGGAACTCAACTCGATTCAACAAATATTGGTTGAAGGCCTACTTTGTACATTTCACTTTTCATTTCTTATGTTCCGAGATGTTTGGCCTGCCCTAGAATATCTTTCATTCTAAATCACAAGCCAGCTCTTGGTTGGTTAGAATAGTAAAGTCATTTATAGGGTTGCTTGCCTTAGGCACAGTGTGGTAGTAGCATGATGGGAATAATTCTGACAAACATCTGAATATGGGAGTGCTAACCCTAGCTTTGTAACTACTAGCTCTTTGACCTTGGGAAAGGTCATTTCCCTCTCTGGGCCTCAGTTTCCTCTTCCACAAAATATCAGATTAGATGATATCTAGGGTTCTATGATTCTATAGCCTAACAATCACTGAAAAAGGAGAGAAACATATTGGGGACAATAGTGACAAACCTGACTGCTGTTCTCTAACTTTAGATTTATATTTTTGCTTTCTTCTTTGCCAAGAATTCAAACTAATAGAAATATGTTTGATTCCACTTCATTTGGTTGGGGAAATGTTTTGATGCCCTGTTTCTGTTACAGGTTGATAGGATTTTTTAAAAAAATGATGTAGCATTGATTTCAGTTCAGACTAGGAGTGGGGATGGGAAAGGGAAGGAATCTTGCATTTAAGGTATAGCTGGGCTCAAAATAAATATGGAGGTTGGGTTTTGATTGGAGAGAAGGGAGGAGAAGGGAAAGGTTTAGCCCATTCTAATGGTTCATTCTGGTTTGGGTTCAACATTTGATTCAGTTAAAATCCTTTTATTAACTAAGGCAGAAGCTAAAAGCCTGTGGAAGAAACTTTTCAATGGGTCATTAGGCAAGTCACCTCCCTGCCCATAATGGACAGACACAAGACTGGCACAAAATGTATTTTCAAGTATTCACCCTTGAATTGGCCCCAAGGGGCCTAATGGAGAAGAAAACTCTGCTTATTTTGCTGCTATCTGTTTATTCTCTAGTTCCCTTCCCACATCAAGTTCAGGGGGCACACAGTGGCAAAAGATCTCTCTTTAATCAAAGCAAGTTAATGAGTATCGAGTGAGATGTATGCTGTGGAAGTGAGAATTCCTAGCACCCAGATCAGGGGTGGGGAACCTGCAGCTTTAAGGCCACATGTGGCCCTCTAGATCCTTAAGTGTGGCCCACTGATTGAATCCAAACTTCCCAGAACAAATTCCCTCAATAAAAAGACTTGTTCTATAAAGCTTGGACTCGGTCAAAAGGCTGCACCCAAGGACCTATAGGGCCACAAGAGGCCTCGAAGCCCCAAGTTCCCCACCCCTGAACCAGATGGTAGCTTCCTTAATGGACCTTTCCATTCTGTACTCACAGAACAAGCAAGCCCCAATGGCAATTACATGAGTAAGTGGCAGAGGTGAAAGTGGAGCCTAGATCTTCTGACTGCCTGTTACTAGGACTGTTTAAGCACTGAAGTCACACTTAGACCCGCATCAGAACTGACATTTATCCGTATGATGTTTCACAGTGTCCCACTCACTCCAAAGCTCCAGCATGTTGAGATCTTTCTGGATCCTGGCTGTGTGGTCCAGTGGGTGGGTCAGCTCTTCTCACTTCTGTGCCATCTGCAGACTTGGTGAGCCTCTTTTTAAGACACTGATAAAAAGGTTACACAGCACAGGGCCATGTAACCACCATGCCTTCGTGAGCCAGTCCTCCTTGATGCTCTCTCACTCAACTTTAAGCTCAGGCAGGGGAGAGGGGAAATAAAAGAGAGAGACTGAGATAGAGAGCACGCATTGATTAAGGTCTGACTATGTGTCAAACACTGTCCTGTGCAGTGAGAACACCAAAACAAGCAAGCAAGAGGATAGTATCACCTTACACTGTGACAGCAGAAGATGATACATGAAGAGGAACTGGAAAAGGATGGGGCCCATTGGAGCCTGGTGTGGGGATGGCTGGGAAGTCACCTTCGTGCAGCGACCTCTATATGCCTCACCCCTAGCAAGGGATAAGGGGGGAGGGGAGGGATTTTAGATTACGGCATATTGAAGTCTAATGAAATTAAAACTACTTCAAACAGTGAGCCGGGTTTTAAGCCAACTGTTTGGAGATTATTATTATTAATAATAATAAGAGCTGACATTTATATAGCACTTTAAGGTTTACAAAGTGCTTTACATTCATTACCCATATTACAATGAGGCATAACCAATCCACATAACCACCTAACTTTGGAAGTCATTTCTATAATACAGAAGACTTAGCTTTTATAAGAAGCTTTGGAGCGAAATGCAATATGTAATCAAATAATTATTTTATTCCCAAGAACAGAAAGGTAAATAGTGATTCATTCTTCAATCATTCATACCTTCATCCTTTCCTGGGCTCATTTTCATAAGCAATATTACTTTTTCTGCACAATAATCCCCAAATGGGCATGGGGAGGGAGCTATGTGGTCCTGTCTTTAATCTTTAATTGTTCTGTTTCAGGCATTTTCCTCTGGTTTTTGTGGTAAAGCATTTACTGGGACCTTGGCACTTGTGGCTTCAATAGACCCTTTCTACCGTTGTTTTCGTTCCTCTTTGCTGGTTTGTTTGTTTGTTTGTTTTGATCAGACATGCAATTTCATCTACATGGGGAACATTTAGTAAAGGAGCCTTTGTAGCAAGGCAGACTGGGGCACCTGTTGTACCTCTTAGATCGTCAAGAGTTGTCACAGGCACCAAGAAAGATGAGGTGACTGGTTCAGGATCACAAAGCCTATAGATATGTCACAGATGAGACTCCTAAAAGGAGGTCAGGCCTCTATTCACTAAGCCATTGGTGGACACTTCTCATTTCCATTATTATCAGTTATTTATTGATATAAATGAGCCTCCTGAGATGGAGGAACACTCTGACTCACCCTGAGACCACTCAGCCAAGTTGATTTGCATGCCACCCAATCTTCATCTGCTGAAGTGGGTAGAACTTCGGGTCAAGTAAATTCTCATCTGCCTTGGAAAAATTCTCCAAGACAACTGGTAGACACCCACATATACTTTAAAACAAAAATCATCTTGAAAACCATTCTCTCAGGACTTCCAGCCAAAATGGCTGCCTCAGAAGAGGGAAGCAGGCTGCCCAGTTCCCCCATAACACCTGTTTCAAAAAATACCCCCAAATCACAATAAATCAGATGAAATGATTTTTAAAAACTCAATGAAAAATCATAGTAAGTAAACTTCAGAGAGATTTTATTCCATCTACAATTACATAAAAGTCAGTCAGAAACCTACAGGCAACAGGAAAGAGTTACTAGCATAGCCGGTACCTACATTTAGGGGAACAGTGTTACCAGAGACCAAAAGGTCACATCCAGAGGAAGCAAGAGCAGAATATTCCCTAAGGAAGTCTCAGTGTGAACAGAAACCCACCATTGGAACTTTCAAAGCCTCTAGGAGCTACATCAATCAGGCTGGGCCTGGCAGGGCTCAGACTAGGTCCATGGACCAGATCCTTAACAGTCTCTCCTGAGATGCCATAGAGAACCCTGAAGATGCAGCCTCTGAATCTGAAGGGGAATCTAATCCTGAGAGGTGGAAGTCACAGTAGGAACCCAGGTTAAGAACAAGACTAACCATTCCATGCAAAAGCGTCATAGGGCTAGAGCTTGGCCCTGGCACAAACTCCCAATTTAGAAACTTATGTTGAAAAGAGATGAACAAGCAGAAAATGATACAGAACATAAGCAATTCAAAAACACAACCTAGTGGCTTCCTGTCATATCTAGAAGCAAAATGCTCTGACACTCAAAGCCCTTCATAACCTAGTCTCCTCCTACCTTTCCAAGCTTCTTACACCTTACTCCCTAACACCTACTCTCCAGTCTTGTGACGTTGGCCTCCTGGCTGTATCACAAACAAGACATTGCCTCTCTTGGCTCTAGGCATTCTGTCATGCCTAAAATGCTTTCCCATGATAAAAAATAAAGCCCAGATGTCATGTTTTTAAGGCAGTTTACCATATGGTTTTGCCCCTGGGGAAGGGCTGAGAGCTGAGGCCATTAGAGTTTTGACTAAGGAAGCTCCCCTTGACCCCATTAGCTGTGGGCTTCCCAAATCCTAAAATCCATTCATAATCATAAGATAATAGGCTTTAGAACTGGAATAGATAATATTCTCCAACCTATCCATTTTATAGGTAGGGAAACTGAGGCCCACAAAAATTTATGTGGCTTGTCTAAGGTCACACAAGTAGTCAATAGCAGGTTAAAGACCTTCACTGAGGATTTTGGCCTCCCAATCCAGTGCTCTTTCCACTAGAGCAGTCATTCTCAAAGTATGGTCATTAGAACCCTGGGGGTTATTGAGACCCTTTCAGACAAGCTGAGAGATCAAAATTATTTTCTTTTTTTTTTTTAATTAATTTATTTATTTGACATACATTTTAACAAAATTTTGGGTTCCAAATTTTCTCCCCTTTTCTCCCCCCCCCCCAAACACCAAGCATTCTAATTGCCCCTATGACCAATCTGCTCTCTCTTCTATCATCCCTCTCTGCCCTTGTCTCCATCTTCTCTTTTGTCTTGTAGGGCCAGATAACTTTCTATACCCCTTTACCTGTATTTCTTATTTCCTAGTGGCAAGAACATTACTCGACAGTTGTTCCTAACACTTTGAGTTCCAACTTCTTGACCTCCCTCCCTCCCCACCCCTTCCCTTTGGAAGGCAAGCAATTCAATATAGGCCAAATCTATGTTGTTTCGCAAATGACTTCCATAATAGTTGTGTTGTATAAGACTAATTATATTTCCCTCCATCCTATCCTGCCTCCCATTACTTCTATTCTCTTTTGCTCCTGTCCCTCCCCATGAGTGTCGACCTCAAATTGCTCCCTCCTCCCCATGCCCTCCCTTCCACCATCCCCCCCACCCTGCTTATCCCCTTATCCCCCACTTTCCCGTATTGCAAGATATGTTTTCATACCAAAATGAGTGTGCATTTTATTCCTTCCTTTAGTGGAATGTGATGAGAGTAAACTTCATGTTTTTCTCTCACCTCCCCTCTTTATCCCTCCACTAATAAGTCTTTTGCTTGCCTCTTTTATGAGAGATAATTTGCCCCATTCCATTTCTCCCTTTCTCCTCCCAATATATTTCTCTCTCTCTGCTTGACTTCATTTTTTAAAGATATGATCCCATCCTCTTCAATTCACTCTGTGCACTCTGTCTCTATGTGTGTGTGCATGTGTGTGTGCATGTGTGTGTGTGTGTAATCCCACCCAGTACCCAGATACTGAAAAGTTTCAAGAGTTACAAATATTGTTTTTCCATGTAGGGATGTAAACAGTTCAACTTTAGTAAGTCCCTTATGACTTCTCTTTGCTGTTCACCTTTTCATGCTTCTCTTCATTCTTGTGTTTGAAAGTCAAATTTTCTTTTCAGCTCTGGTCTTTTCATCAAGAATGCTTGAAAGTCCTCTATTTCATTGAAAGACCAATTTTTCCCCTGAAGTATTATACTCAGTTTTGCTGGGTAGGTGATTCTTGGTTTTAGTCCTAGTTCCTTTGACTTCTGGAATATCCTGTTCCATGCCCTTCGATCCCTTAATGTAGAAGCTGCTAGATCTTGTGTTATCCTGATTGTACTTCCACAGTACTTGAATTGTTTCTTTCTAGCTGCTTGCAATATTTTCTCCTTGACCTGGGAACTCTGGAATTTGGCCACAATGTTCCTAGGAGTTTCTCTTTTTGGATGTCTTTCAGGCGGTGTTCTGTGGATTCCTTGAATATTTATTTTGCCCTCTGGTTCTAGAATCTCAGGGCAGTTTTCCTGGATAATTTCTTGGATGATGATGTCTAGGCTCTTTTTTTGATCATGGCTTTCAGGTAGTCCCATAATTTTTAAATTGTCTCTCCTGGATCTATTTTCCGGGTCAGTTGCTTTTCCAATGAGATATTTCACACTATCTTCCATTTTTTCATTCTTTTGGTTTTGTTTTGTGATTTCTTGGTTTCTCATAAAGTCATTAGCCTCCATTTGTTCCATTCTAATTTTGAAAGAGCTATTTTCTTCAGTGAGCTTTTGAATCTCCTTTTCCATTTGGCTAATTCTGCTTTTGAAAGCATTCTTCTCCTCATTGGCTTTTTGAACCTCTTTTGCCAATTGAGTTAGCCTATTTTTCAAGGTGTTATTTTCTTCAGCATTTTTTTGGGTCTCCTTTAGCAGGGTGCTGACCTGCTGTTCATGCTTTGACTGCATGTCTCTCATTTCTCTTCCCAGCTTTTCCTCCACCTCTCTAACTTGATTTTCAAAATTCTTTTTGAGCTCTTCCATGGCCTGAGCCCATTGACTGGGCTGGGATACGGAGGCCTTCACTTCTGTGTCTTTGGCTGATGGTAAGCATTGTTCTTCCTCATCAGAAAGGAAGGGAGGAAATGTCTGTTCACCAAGAAAGTAACCTTCTATAGTCTTATTTCTTTTCCCTTTTCTGGGCATTTTCCCAGCCAGTGACTTGACCTCTGAATATTCTCCTCACACCCACCTCTCCTCCTGATCCTCCCAGCCAGCACTTGGGGTCTGAGATTCAAATGCTGCTTCCCAGCCTCAGGGCTTTGGGCAGGGGCAGGGCTGCTGTTCAGTGTGAGATTAAGTTCAAGTGCTCAGGTCAAGGCAGGACCGCCTCTCGGGCTCAGTTCCCACAGGGGGTTTATGCAGAGACCTTCAACAATGGATCCAGGCTTCTTCCTGCTTGGGGAGCCCTGGTCTGCCGCTGCCTCAGCTGCTCTCTCCCGAGGGGGCCTGAGTTATGGGGGCACCCCACTCCCCTCTCGACCTGCCAAAAAAAACCTCTCACCAACCCCCGTCACCTGTGGGTGGAGGGACCCGTGTGGCCGCTGGAGATCCCGTCCCTGAAGCCCGCTCAGATCTGCTCTTCTCCGTGCCGCAGCCGCGGCAGGGCTGGGCTGGGCTCCGCGTCCGCAGCGCGACGGACCTTTTGGGAGAGGTTTGCAGGTCCCTCTGGAACAGAAATCTCCTTTGCTCCACTGTTCTGTGGCCTCTACTGCTCCAGAATTCACCGTGAGTTCCTTTTTACAGATATTCTATGGGTTGTGGGTTCGGAGCTATGTGTATGTGCGTCTTTCTACTCCGCCATCTTGGCTCTGCCCCCCCAAAATTATTTTCATAATACTAAGACATTACTGGTCTATCTCTTTTCCAACTTTGTATTATATAAGGCTAGATTTTCTTCATATTCCTCAACCAAAATAACATATCACAACAGAATGAATGCAGAACACTAAAGAGATTTGTAAAAATATGTAAAATAAGTCCACTCTTTCCACTAAATTTTTAGGTTTTGGAAAATTGAATTCATTTCATTTAAAATAGGCTATTTGTGTAAACATATTTTTTACATTTGTGTTAACAGATTTGTGTTTAACATATTTTAACATATTGTTTGCTATTTTAGAATGAATTAAATATTTGTACAAATTTATCAGCTTTCATTTCTAATATGATAACTATCAATAGCTACAACTCACATAAACAAAAGTGACAGGGTGTAGGCCCTAGAAACCCTCCCCCCCCCAACTTCCCCTGAACTCTCCCACATGATCAAGTCTCTGGCATTCACCTGAGGCCTCCACCCATCCCAGTAGTCCTTTCAACTGGCCTTTCATTGTGGCTTACGCCCAATCTCTCAATTCTCTGTTACCTCTAACCTAGTCCAGCCCTTTATTGTCTGTTTCCTCCAGATTGCCCCTGGATACTCCCCACCCCAGATCACATCTAGACCCCATTCTCCCTTGGCCACATGGTCCAGGTCCCTGATGTTCACCTAAGGATTCAATTCCTTCTCTGTTACCTCCCAGTCACCCCAGACTATGTGACCACTCCTAGATCCTTCCCATAGTCTTTTGTATATGAGATCCATCTTGCCTCCATGAAGGTGCTCAGATTCCTTAAGAGTCTGACCAATATGGCAGAGTTTTAGAATCACACCCACCCTGATAAGTGTTCTAATAAACCTTGTCTTTGGCCTAAAGATGACTTGGGTCAAATTCATTCAAGGCAGGATCCACATGTCACTATTTTGGGGTGCCGGAACCTTAACAAAACCTTAACAAAAGATCTTGGGTATTCTCAATAATTTTGAAGAGTGTGAAGGAGTCTTCAGACTTGAAAATGGTTGCCCTATGCCATGCCATGGGCTCTGTCTCTCCAACTGCTGCATTTCTTCTGGTTGCTGCTGACTGTAGGGAGCCACAGGGCAACTAGAAGACCCCCAGAGGTTCTTGTTCACAGGACTCAGAGGTGAAGGAGTGGAGATGAGGGAGAGGGGTAGGGCCAGGGGCTGGAGTGTAGCCATGGTCTGAAGCTCAACTACATGAGGTTGCCCCTAGGGCAGTTTGGCTAAGCTGAGGCAAATGCCTGTCCCTTTCTGCTCCCTGCTCCACTAGCTGCTTGTTCCTGCCATTGAAACCTACTGCTGGAGAGAGGTGGCCATAGGAGGCGGTGAGAAGTGGGGACAGACACACGAACATATTCTTCCCCTTTGACTGCTAGACATTTATTTCAAGAAGTCACAAATGAAAACTTCCCAGGTCTATTAGACCAAAGTAAGACAGAAACTACCAATCACCTCCTTCACGAAACCACAAAAGGAAAAGTTACAGAAATATCATAGCCCAAGTCTAGAGTTCTCATGTTAAACAAAGAAAAAAAAACCCAAATAACTGCAAGTAGTTTGGAAGAATTCAGGTACTGAGGAATCCCAATCAGGGTTCCACAAGATTTGGAAGTTTCTGCTATAATCATGAGTGGATCTTGGGATATGATATTCCAAAATATCAAAGATATGAGCTTACAACCAAAATGAACTTATCCTGAAAAGCTGAGTGTAATCCTGAGGGTGGGAATAGAATAGAAGACCTTCACACATTCTGACGAAAAGACGGAGCTTAGTAGGAACTTTGAAACACAAAGATAAGAGTCAAGAAAAACACAGAAAAGTAAATTTATTAGAGTAATTGGAAAGGTGTGTATGATGATAAAGAGCTAACATTCTAATGGGCAAGAAGAAGCAAGAGTCCCTTCAATTTTAACATCTTCAAAGGGTACAGAAAATTTTAAATAAAATAAAACAGAGGTCCTTCCTGGGGGTGGATTGGTTTTGTACTCAGGATATAAAAGGGGGAAAAGAAGGGGAGAATAAAAGGAATACATTAGTGTCGAAAGAAAGGGGTGGAACTTGCTATTTCTCATACAAACATGGAAGAAGGGGTAGAGCCAGCAGGCATCAGTTGAAGCTCACTCTCATCTCAACCCGGCAAACACACACAAAGAGTTTGGTGTGGAAATACATCAAACTCAACAGAGAAACAGTTGGGGGGTGGAATTAAAAGGAAGGATAATATCGGGGAGGGAAAAGGCTCAAGTGAAACAAATTTCTTGATCCCGAAGTATGGATTAAAAGGGGGAAAGAAGGTGACAAAGAACTGGAAACTGAGGGGGTGCCCATTAACTGGGGAATGGCTGAATAAATTGTGTTATATGTACGTAATGGAACATTATTGCACTGTAAGAAATGGCAAAATAGCTATTATTAGCTAGCTATTACTGCACTGTAAGAAACAGCAAAAGAGATAATTTCAGAGAATCCTGGGAAGTCGGAACTGATGCAGAGTGAAGTGAGTAAAGCAAGAACGATTTATAGAATGGAAATAACCCTATAAAGACAAACAAAGAGCAGCTGGCCCCATGTCCAGAGGACCTGGGATGGAGCATGTGAGCTGCCTCCGGCCAGAGGGAGAGCCTGGAATGAGGTGTGTTAGCACCTCCTGACAGAGGGAGTAGACTGAGACTGTGGAAGGAGAAATACATTTTTAGATGTGGCTACTGGGTGGATTGTTTTTTGTTTGTTTGTATGTTTTGGCTAAACTCTGCTTATTGGTTAACAAGAGTTTCTTGTTTTTCCTCTTTTGAATTTGGGTGGGAGTGGGGGGAAGAGGGGAGATAGTAATGGTGGCGGTGTAACAAAGAAAAGATGAAAAGAGAGCTGGGTCACTGACATTTTAAAAGTACACAGAAGAGTAGAGAAGGTAGTTTAGAAGGAATTACATGAGGAAGAAGATAAGTTAGACAATTTTCAAAGTGAAGTTTGAATTTATTATATGGTTTTAAACAATGCAAATGGTGAGAGACGTCTATAGTTGCTTCCTTAACAGTCTTCTTTTATGATATGCTTTGTATATGAAGATGCTCATTTGGGGGATATTTGCAACATTCAGAATAAAAAATTAAAGTTTTGAAAACATCATATGCACACTCTGTTCCCCACAGTCATTCCCATCTCAGAACTCCTAGGGCTCTCACAAACTGAACACCATGGTCTAGCACCTGATTATTATACATACACCACCTCGGTGAGTTTACTAGTTGTTTTAAGATATATATATGTGTGTGTGTGTGTGTGTGTGTGTGTGTGTGTGTGTGTGTGTGTGTGTGTGTGTGTGTGTGTATACTTTGCTTCTCTGGTGAGAATGTAAACTTCTTGAGAGAAAGGACTATGTTTTAAGCTTCTCTTTTATGTGCCAACACAGGCAGGTCACATGATAAATGCCTGATAAATTCCTACCAGTTGATAGGATGATGTTGAGAGTTTCAGTTGTACCCAGAGAGATGTGACTCCTCCATTAGCATTAAATGTTGCTCAATGAGGAGATTCAGTTAAGGAATAAAGAAGAGGCTAAAGAGGAAGATAATGCAGCATTTACTTTAAGATTTGATTCAACTGTAGAGAAAAGGAGATATTAGCACAGAATGTTTGGGGTGGAAGAAATCCTAATGATCATCTAAGACCAATCCTTTCATTTTACAAATGAGGAAACTGAGGCTCAGGGAGGTTAAGGAACTTACACAAGGTTATACAACTAGTAACTGTCAGAGTTTGAACTCAAACCCATATCTTCTAGCTACCAGTCCAGAGCTTATCCCATTACTCCATACTGCTCAAGTATAGAGAGCAGAATCACAGAATTTGCTGGCTAGAGGGGGCTTTAATGGCAACCTAATCCAACCTGAATCTGATAGGAATCCCTACTATAACATACCTGACAAGTGGCCTGCTTTTGAAAATCTCTGATGAGACTGAACTCACTATTCCCCAAGGCAGTCAGTCCCTTCCACCTTGGACAGCTCTGTTAGCAAGTCAGTCCTAACATCATTTCGACTAGCCTCTCTACAACTTCTACCATTGCTTCTGACTCAGCCCTCTGGGGCCAAATAGAACAAGTATAATCCCTTTACCAGATAACCTTCAAATATATGAAGATAGCTTTCCTGTCCCTAGCTAGTTTTCTCTTTTACATACTAATCATTCCCAGTTCCTTTGACAGATCCTCGATATGACATGGACTCAAGGTCCTTCCTCATTCTGGATGCGTACAGTCACTAAACACGTGTGATGGTGATAGAGCACAAAGCTTAAAACTGTTTAACTTGGCTACCAGAGTGTGAGCTAAAGATATTTGGCAATTTGAAAAAGAACTCAGAAGAGCCCTGCTACAAAGTCACATACACATCCTCCTCGTCATAGCTCACACAGCCAGTGCCCAATGAGCTGCCTTCTTTCTTGAGCATGTTTAGAAATAAGTACACACAGAAAATGAGAAAGTCCAAACTAAATGATCTCTAAGATCCCTTTCAATGTAAGTCTCCTTTTTCCCTGTGGGGAGGTACATTGAAAAGCATCTCCATGAACCTATTTAGCTAACTGATGCTGTTGGATTTCTAATTGCAAGAATGAGTCAGAGGAAACAAGCCCCAAATGCCAACATCTTTCTTCCCCAGCTGTCCCAGGCCATTCATAGTATGGACCAAAATGCTTAGCATCACTTGAATTGAATAAGATGGTATAACAATGAACTGAATCAAACATTAAAACTGAAAATATGAAATGATTTGGTCCAGCCCTCACATTTTATAAATCAAGAAACTAAGGTCCAAAGAGAAGAAATGACTCATTCAGCATCACCAAGATAGTCCGTGAGTGGCAGTGCCAATCCTTGAAACTAGGCATCCTGAAGTCCAGTAAGTATATTTTCAGTTATGTCACTCTGTGTCACAAGACTAAGAATACTAGCTGCCGTAAGTAAGAACTAGTCCAATGCTAAAAGATGATGTCCATAATACTGGCAAGTTAATGAGCACACTATATTGGAATCTTTTATAAATATTCATTTAAATGGGATGCTGCAAATCCCCTCTCTTGGGAACTGAAACAAGTTAATTAAGGCTAACTACCCCGATACCTCACTCTAACACTAAGGTAGGTCCAGCTAGGACTCCATCCCAAAGGATTTAGTTACTGACATACCAAAATAAACTCATTATAAGGTGGTCTCACAGCATGGACTCTTAAAACAGCATTATAGAGAAATCTCTTTGTATATGAATCAAATTCTATTGTCATTACCGGTGTGCTTGGCTAGCACAGAGTGAAGATTGTGGAATAACTAGAAAATAAAATGAGGATAGGTGGGAAGGAAGCCAAAAACTAATATTATTACTGATGGATTGTTTTCTACTCTGCATTTTCCAGGAGAAGCCCATAAATAAATGAAAACGGTGAAAATCAAAATCAGCTTGAAAAGATAAATATAGCAGGCAACTACATAGTGCCTATCTCTAAAGATGTCCTCCTTTCACTCTCACTCCCCAAAAGGGTCATACTGATTTAGCCTAGGAGGAAAAGGAAAGGAGGAGAACCAAGGGAGGAATGAAGACAAGGAGATTGAACCAAGATGGAGCCAGTGCCATCTCCACTAAAATGACTCAGGGAAGGGCCACATTTAAGTGTATCTCCAGCAATAAGGCTGACAGAACCTGAGCCTAGTCCTTGGGGACATACCCACAATAAAAGATCAGGAAAAAGAAAATGAGTGGTAGAGGAATGTACTCCCCTCCAAAAGGTTGAAATGCCAAAATTTCAAGAGGAAAATTATCAATGAAACCCACAGCACAAGGAAATAAACCAAAAGTAAGGGTCCTAAAGTCAGAAGGATAATATGTAGTGAATTCTCAAAGTGAATGCAAAGCTTTCTTGACAAATGCTACAGGACAAGGAAAAGTAAACCAATGCCTGATGAAATATAGAGTCCAGTGGACTCCCAAGAGACAATGAAACAGCATCAAGAAATGTCAGAGTGGTCTAGAAGAGAAAGAAGAAACTGATAATTAACAAAAGTTGGAAATTAGAGTTTTAAATGCAGATTTTTAAAAATCAATTAGCACATTAGAAAAAAATCAAATTCATAATGGAATCTCCCCCCAAAAAGAGGAGAGAGATTAAGATATTTGGAATACAAAATATTGAAGTGGAGGAAAACCTGGCATATATGAAGCAAAAGGCAGCAATGTTAAAAGAATACACAAACTCTATAGAAGCAAAAGTCATTGACTTCAAAGACAGGTTGCACAGAAACAATTTAGAATCACAGGTCTCCTGGAAGAACATGTGATACACTATAATACTGGAAATAACACAAGAATATTGTCCACATCTTTGGAATATGGACAAGAAATCACCAATCAAGAGATTCTGTAGATCAGTTCTTCTTCAAACTCCAAGATGGTCAGGGGTTAAATTTAAGAATCTCAATGCAAATACATGGCCAAGAGAAAGACCTTCAAATGTAAAGGAAAGAAAACACAATAATACAAGGTGACTTTGTGTGCATAAGAAACAGCAGAAGAAAAAAACAAAGGAGTTCAAGCCCCAATTTGGAAAAAAAAAAAAGCTATACCCTACAAGCCCAAGCTTAATAAGAAATTCCCAAAATGGACATTTATGCAAAAAGTAGCATTTGAACCAAAAAATTTACATGAACAGAATGTTAAGCTTGCAAGCACTCCCACCAACAAATTTCAATGTGTATAGTTATGGAGGAAAGAATAATGAAATATATTACTTCATGTTTAGAGGTTATTTTAAAAAGAGAGAATGAAGAAATGGATGAAAATAATTTATTAAACACTTACTATGTGCCAAGCTTTATGCTAAGCATTGGAGATACAAATACAAAAGCAAAGACAGTGACTTCCCTCAATAAGCTTGCATTCCAATAGAGGAGTACAACACACAAAGGGAAATGGTCCCGGGAAGGACACTTGGCTTGGGAATGTTACTACGTTGATGACTGAAGCCTTCGAGGAATATATTGACACACTCCAGGAATAATGTGAGATTTTACTTGGTCATCATTCATAGTTCCAGAATAGGGCAGAGGCAATAAATACAAAATGAAGGTAGTTGGCAATGGGGACATGGGTAGAGAGCAGGAGTGAAATGAACCATGTCTGGGCTTTTCTAAAATAGTGGTCAGGGAGAGGCAGTCACCAATCGGGACAGATAGAGAGATTCACGTATTGAGTAGGGAAGGAAAGGATCATCAAGGGACAAAAAAACACACAAAGGGATAAAGTTGAAATCAGAACTTAGAGATACAAAAGTAGAAGGGGAATGTGAAAAGTGAAAAGCACCATCTCCCACCCCTACCCCCACTGGTGAATGAATACATTTTGTGTAATGCAATTGCACAGTTCAAGGATGCATAAAGGGAGAGAAGAGAGGTGGGAGAAATAAGACAATAGATAATACAACTCTACCAAGTCCATAGGTGAAGGGCGCAGGGATGATGACTCCTCTAGTTTCTTGGCAAGAAGGGGGTTGCCAGAGAATGAGAAAGGCAGCATAACAGATGGATTGAAGAGGGAAATTCCAACCCAAATGGAGGGGGAGGAGATCCCACTGACAAGTATTTATGTGGGGAAGAGATGTGTGCTAGAAAAGGGAGATGAGGACCTCACACTGGATTGAATCTGCATGACATTGGTGAACTGGGAGGGTGCCTCCTCTGGTATGATGTTGTACATCTATGAACAACATCCTTGCCCAGGAAATGGGATGCCATGAGTGAATAAGGGTAGCTAGCATCCAGAAAAGACAGGCGACAGATACAGAGATGAGCTGGCAATGACCAGTGGGAAGGAAAATGAGCATGGGGAGGGCTGAGACTAGAAGTGGACCACACAATTGAGGAAACAGGATTTCTACAATGTAGTGTTGCTTCTAGCCAACATTAAGGCCCACAAAAATGAATACTTTGAAGAGTGATAAACTACAGGAAGAAAAAAGGATGATGGGGCAAGATTCATAAGGTAAATAATATGGAAAATGGTTAAAAGAGGAGGCTCAAACTGGGACTTCAGTAGCTTTAACTCCATGAGGAACAAAAAGAAATTAAAGAAGGAATAAATAAGGGTACAGTAAACAAGAAAGAGATAAAATTTCAGAAGAAAATAGAAAAGAAGAGAACGAATGAAGAAAACAAAGAAAAGAAAAGCTTCTTTAAAAGGGAAAAAAACAAACAAAAGAAGTTGAAAACGAGAAAAGAAGAGATTTTTAACTGACCTTAATTGAGAGATAAAAGAGATGAGGTGCAGCTAGGCAGCACAGTAGTCAGAAAGACCTGAATTCAAATCTGGCCTCAGATGCTTATTAACTGTGTGGCCCTTGGCAAGTCACTTAACCTTGTTTGCCTCAATTTCTTCATCTGTAAAATGAGCTGGAGAAGGAATTGCAAGCTAGTCTAGTATCTTTGCCAGGAAAGCCCCAACTGAGATCATGAAAAGTTACACAGGACTGAACAAAAAAGAGATAGGACAAAAGAGAGAGGGAATATAAAATTAAACAAATAAATAAAAGAAAGAAAAAGTAAATAAATAATTTAAACAAAAGTAGGGGAAAGGTCTGCCAAAGGAAGGGTGTAGGGAGTTTGTGGGAGCAGACTAACGTCAAAGTAGTCTAAGAAAATCTGATTTATAATGGAAATAAGGGGTTAATTAAAACAAAACATAAAAGCAATAAATGGAGGAAAATAATGGCCTAACTTTCATAATTTTAAATATTAATGGACTAAAAAATCTGATAAAGCACAAGACTCGAAGAATAGATAAGAAAACAAAAGTCCACAATGTGTTGTTTACAAGAAACATCTCTAAAAAGTCAGACAAACACAAAACGAAAATGAGACTGGAACAAAATTGACTATGCATCAGGTGACTCTAAGAAAGCAACAGTTGCAAGTATCTAACAGATAAAGCAAAAATAAAAATTCACAATATTAATAGAGATAAACAAGGAATGTACATTATTATTAAAGGAATCAGACAATTAACCAAAGCCGTATTAAACATATGTGCACAAAATGGCATAGAATTTACATACATAAGGGAAAATTTAACTGAATACAAAGACATAGATAGTAACAAAATAGTACCAAGATATTTGAGTATTCCTCTCTCAGAGCTGAACAAATCTAATATAAAGCTAAACAAATGGGAAACAATAGACCTGAATCAATTTTGGAAGAATTTAGGACTGAAAGAAATGTGGTACCTTATAAATAGAAACATTAAAGAATATATATATTTCTCAGCACCATATAGTGCCTTTACAAAATTAGACCATGTGGTAGGATGAAGGAAAACTATAAATTAATGTAAAAAAGCAGGAATACTAAAACATTCCTTTATAAGCCATCATGAAATAAAAATAGTCATCAGAACAGGCAGGATGAGCAAAAGATACAAACCTAAATGGAGCCTTAATGAAATGAAATCCTAAATAGTGAATGGGTCAAAGAATAAATCCTAAAAGCAAGTAAAAACTTTATAAAAGACAATGATAATGATGATTAAATTTTCTGGGATGCAGTTGAGCAGTTTCAAAAGAAAATTTATATCCCTGGGAAAATACATTAACAAAATAGAAAAAAAAAAGATTAATATGCAAGTTTAAAAATAGGGAAACAAACAAATTGCCCCAATTGATAAATGGTCAAAGGATATTAACAAGCAGTTTTCAGAGAGAGAAATCAAACTATTAATAGTCACACAACACAATGCTCCACATCACTAATAACTAAAGAAATGAAAATTAAAGCAACTATGAGGTTTTCCCTCATTCTCATCATATTGGCAAAAATGACAGGAAAGGAAAATAACATCCTAAGGGGGCAAAGGAAAAAAACAGGCAAATTAATACATCATTAATGGATCTGTGAAGTGGTGGCTCAGTCGTTCTGGAAAGCAATGAACTATGAATGAACTTTCTGGAATTATGCCCAAAGTGTTACTAAACTGTGCAAAATTCATTTATCCAGCAATGCCACTGCTAAGTCTATATCCCAAAGAGACCAAAGAAAGAGAAAGGACTCATGTATGCAAAAATGTGTATAGCTGTTCTTTTTGAGGTGGCAAAAAATTAGAAACTGAGGGCAATGTCCATCTTTTGGGGAAAAACTGACCAAGTTAAGATATACGAATGTGAGAAAATACTAGTGTGCAATAATAAATTATGAAAAGTAAAGTTTCAGAGAAACTTGAGAAGATTTGTATGAACTGATGCAAAGTCAAGTGAGTAGAAACAGTTTATACAATAATGATACTATCAAAAACAAACTTTAAAAACTTAAGAACGCTGATCAATACAAGGACCAATCATGAAATTAGAGGAGCCATGATGAAATATGCTGTGAAACATGCTATCCATCTCCTGAAAGAGAGGTGCTGCACTCAGAGAGCAGAATGAAACATTTTTTAAATGATCAATGCTCCAATTTGTTTTATGTAAAATATGTATGTGTTTATACATTTATGCAAACACATATATATTTGTTTTGCTTGAATATACATATATGTATATATGAGAAGGGCTTTGTTTTTCTTTTTTCAATGGGGGTATGGGGAGAGGAGGGAAGTGAGAGGGGGAAAAACCAGATTTGGGTTAGTTTAAAAATAAAATTTAATTTAATTTTTTATTTTTATTTTATTTTCCCCAGTTATATTTACAAACAGTTTTTAACATTAGTTTTTAAAACTTTAAGTTCCAAATTCTCTCTCTTCCTCCCTCCCCACAATACCCCCTTATTGAGAAGACAAGTAATTCAATATAGGGTTATATATGGGTAGTCATGCATAACATATGCATAATAATCATATGGTAAAAAGAAAACGTAGACAAAAAAACAAACTCGAGGAAAATAAAGAAAGGATAAAAGTGTGCTTCAATCTGTGTTCAGATACCAACAGTTCTGGGGATGGATAGCACTTTTCATCATAAGTCCTCTAGAGTTGTCTTGGATCACTGTATTGCTGAGAATAACTAAGTTATTCACAGCTGATCATCCTACCATATTGCTGTTACTTTGTACATAGTACGTTTCACTCTGAATCAGCTAATGCAAGTCTTTCCAGGTTTTTTCTGAGAGCATCCTCCTCATACAGTACAATAGTATTCCATCATAACCACGTACCACAATCCATTTCTCAATTCATGGGTATCCTCTCAATTTCTAATTCTATGTCCACAGAAATGAGCTTCTGTAAATATTTTTGTTCATATAAGTCCTTTTCCTTTTTGGTTTTTTTAAATCTTTTTTGGGATACAGACCTAGTAGTGGTATTGCTAGTTCAAAGTGTATGCATGGTTTATAAAATTTATTTTTAACAGATGTTTCTGTGGAAAAAAATATTCATCTTTACGTTATAGTCAGCTTAGTGATGAGCCTTTCAAAGTGGGTTCATCACCAGGCCAATACATAAAGCCTTTCTAGCACGGTCAGACCTTCCACAGTTTGCACATAGCTAGCACAGCCTCTAAGAACTTAGCATCACCGATATGCCATAATTGAGAGAAGCTTTAGGGAAAGAGGCATTTCTCCAAGGACTTGGTTTTGTGTTTTTCCCTTTCTTTATATCATGATGCCTGGCACATAGTAAACAATTACCAAATGCTTGGTAACTGACTAATGATCCTGTCACTTCAATAGATTTCCAATCATATTCAGTGGTCAAACTTAAGGTAGCCTTAATAATCCTCCACAAAACTATAAACTCAGAAGCAAGTAAAAAAGCTTCAAAGAATTGGGGGTAGGGAGAAAGATGCCATTTCTATAGGACTTTTCATGAATCATCTCATTGGAGCTTCGCAGCAACCCTATGAGGCACTATCTGTAAGTATTATTATTCCTATTTTACAGATAAGAAAACTGAGGCTCCCAGAGGATAAATAATTTGCCCTAAATCATATACATGGCTAGGTGACAGAAGTAAAATTTGAACCCAAATCTTTTCCGACTTGGTGTTTAGCACTCTATCACAGGACAGGATAAGAGTGCAGTCACCTTCCCAGTCAAAGCCAGTTGATTGAATATTATATATCAAATTAATGTTAGTGAGAGGACTTCTGGGAGCCAAGATAGTAGAATAAGCAACTCTCCCATATTTACCTCTGACCAATCGTAAAATAGCACTCCCAAAACAAATCCTAGAACAGTAGAACCAGGAAAAAGTTGAAATGAAACAATCTTTGAGCACAAAAAACTTGGAAGATTGACAGGGTAAAAGGGGAGTGCAGTCCAGGACACAAAGCATCTCAGCAAGCCCCACCTCACGAAAGATCCAAGAAAATGAGCAGTAGATTCTGAGCTCCACTGTGGTGAAATAGGCAAATGCCAAAACCAGGACCCCCGCGTGCCTCAGCATAGCCAGGGAACCAGGCAGACTCCAGTTCTGAGAACTGCCCCGTGCTTCAGCAAAGCCCTTGGCAAACAGGCAACCTCCATTGACCAGAATGCCACTTGCTTCAGTGAATCCCTAGGGAATGGCAGAAATGCCCCGCCAGCCTCAGCACACCCTAGACACCAGCACTAGTACTCCAGTTAATCAACAGGTAAACTTTCAGACCCTTATGGCCTCCAGCAGCTCCAGCCATGCCCCTTCCCAGTGCAGGACCAGACATGAGGGTGCCCCATGGACATGTGGGCAGCATCAATGTATCACAGGTACATAACCTGGGCCTGTAGTCCCTGGCACACAAAGTTTCTTCCACACAAGAACAGATCAAATTTAAAAGAAAGGAAAAGTATCAAAAAAGATGAGCAAAACCCAACAGCAACAAAAGAATCTGACCATAGAAAGTTACTATGGTGACGGGGAAGACTGAGAAACCAACTCAGGAGAGGACAACAAAATTCCAAAGCAAAACAGGATATGGGAATAAGGTGGATTTGAGAGAATCACATAAAAATAATTAAAGGATGAGAAAGAGGAGTACAGTGGAGGCAAAAGGAAGGGAGTGGTAGAATGCGGTAAATTATTTCACATGAAGAGGCACAAAACATCTATTATAGCGGAGAGAAAATGACAGAGTATGCGATGGGCATCACTTGGATCTTACTCTTTTCAGTATTAGTTCAAAGAGGGAAAAATAAACACAGTCAGTTGAATACAGAAATCTATCTTACCTAACAGGAAAGTAGGAGGGAAGGAGATTAAATAAAGGGGGAGGAGTGACAGACGGGAGGGCAGATTGGGGGAGGCAGTAGACAGAAGCAAAACACTGGTGAGGAGGAAAAGGGTGAAAGGAGAGAGAGGACAAACAGGAGAAAAAAATAGAGGGAAATACATAGTTAGTAATGAATGGGGTGAACTTTCCTATGAAATGGAAGCAGATAGCAGAGTAGATAAAAAACCATAATGCTATAATATGTTGTTTACAAGAAACACACTTGAAGCAGAGAGATACAGAGTAAAGGTAAGGGGATGGAGCAGAACCTATTGCACTTCAGCAAAAGTTGAAAAAAAGAAAGGGTAGCAATCCCGATGGCAGACAAAGCAAAAGCAAAAACAGACAATTAAAAGAGATAAGGAAACTATGTCTTGCTAACAGGTACCTTAGACAATAATGCAATATTAATACTAAATATGTATGGACTAAGTGGTATAGCATCCAGATTCTTAAAGGAGAAGCTAAGTGAGTTATAGGCATTATGAAATATAAAATAGGATAATTTTGATTATATTAAAATAAAAAGCTTTAGTACAAACAAAATCAATGCAACCAAGATTAGAAGGAAAGCAGAAAACTGGGAAACAATCTTTATAGCAAGTGTCTCTGAGAAAAGGCCTCATTCCTCAAATGTATAAAGAACTGAGTCAAATTCATAAGAATACAAGTCATTCTCCAATTGATAAATGGTCAAATGATATGAGCAGGCAGTTTTCATATGAAGAAACCAAAGCTATCTACAGGCATTTGATTAGAGAAATGCAACTCATTTTAACAACTCACACCTATCAGACTGGCTAATATGACAAAAAAGGAAAATGATAAATATTGGAGAGGATGCAGAAAGATTGGGACACTGAAGCACTGCTAGTGGAATTGTGAACTGATCCAACCATTCTGGAGAGCAATTTGAAACTATGCCCAAAGGGCTATAAAACTGTGCGTATCCTTTAATCCACTAATGCCACTACTATATCTGTATCCCAAGGAGATCATAAAAAAGGGGAAAGGACCTACATGTGCAAAAATATTTATAACAGCCCTTTTTGTGGTGGAAAAACATTGGAAATTGAGGGGATGCCCACCAATTGGGGAATGGCTGAATAAGCTGTGATATATGACCATAATGGAATACTAGAAATGATGAACAGGCAGATTTCAGAAAAATCTGGAAAAACCTGCATGAACTGATAGAGTGAAGTGAGAAGAACCAAGAGAACACTGTTCCCAGTTTCAGCAATACTGAGTAATGCTCAACGATGAATGACTCAGCTCTTCTCAGAAACACAATGATCCAAGACAAGCACAAAGCACCCATGAAGGAAAATGCTATCCACATCCAGATAAAGAACTGATAGATTCTGAATGCAGATTGAAGTATTTTTTTCACTTTATTCTTTCTCATGTTTTTCCCCTTTGGATCTGTTTCTTTCTTCACAACTGTGACTAATATGGAAATATGTTTTGCATGGTAATACATGTATAACCCATATCAAATTGCCTACCATTTTCAGAAAAGGGAATGGAAGGGAGGGAGAGAGAAAAAATTTGAAACTCAAAATCTTGTCAAAATGAATGCTAAAAATTGTCTTGACATATAATTGTGGAAAAAATAAAATGCTACTAAAATGGAAAAATTTAAAATAAAATTAATGTTAGTGACTCAACAAATATGGTTACCTAACTTCCTTTAATCTTCAGTCTACTCTAAATAATAATAGACATCAGAGTAGTGGTAGCAATAGGGTTGCCTGAAAAAAAAGACAATTGAGAGGGAACAACTGACATTGAAGAAGACAGATAAAACTCCAGCCAGAAAAGTACAAGTCTGTGGTTGTTTCAGATAGGGGCAAAGAGTCCTCCCCACCTCAAGAGTTTCTGAGGACACTGTTGTCTTAAAAGCACAGCACAGTAAATGACTTTCATAATGACGACCCTGAGTCATCAATAAAAGGTCAAATTGTGTTTGGGATACTCTGTTTATAGAACACTGTCACAGAACTTTGAAGAATTTTGATCAGAAACCATGAAAACTTTATTTTTAAGTTTTGATGGTTAGGGGAATATGATTCAGTTATAAGAACAAGTTATTTACCATTAATCCTCCTATTATGCTGAATGAATGAGACATTATCATAATTCAAAATGGTAATCAACTTTTTACCACACTGGTTAATTATATGGTCTTGTAGACACAGGAAAAAAATGTGAGGGAGAAATCATCTGTACTTTTATTTCAAAAGCTTTGCAGGGCATTTTTAAAACCTATTTTTCACAGAGTTCTTTCACAAAGTGACTCACACCAAAGCACACAGCTCAGTCAGTTTAAAAGGGAATCACAGAGCATACCTTTAGGGTAACCATTAACTTTGTGTCAGAACATCCCAACCTTCCAACTATGAGGGCTTTTTTTTGGTTATTTTTTCAATAGATATTTATTGATTTTTTTTTGTTTTTACGTTACATAAATTGTCCCCTGTTTCCCTATCCTACCTCTTCCTAGGATCATATAACAATTGTTTTAAATGAGAAAAAGAAAAAAAAATTATCAAAAACCAATCAATGCATCTAAAAATTTGACATTATATGCAGTATTCCATATCCATGGAGACCAATCCTTTGATACCGCTGTAAAGGAGTGGAAAGGAGGTATCTTTTCTTATATGTCCTTTTGGGCAAAGTGTGTTCTTTATAATTTTACAAAATTCAGTTTTGATTGCTTTATGGTTGCTGTTCTCTCCATTTACATTGCTTTAGTCATTGCGTATAATGTTTTCCTCGGGCAACTAGGTGGCACAGTGGAGTATGCTGGGCCTGGAGACAGGAGGACTCATCTTCTTGAGTTCAAATCTAGTCTCAGACCCTTACCAGTTGGGTGACTCTGGACAAGTCACTTAACTGTTTGTCTCAGTTTCCTTATCTATAAAATGAGCTGGAGAAGGAGTGGGATCAACAAAAATAATATTTTTCTGGCTCTGCTTACTTCACTTTATATCAGATGTTCCTGTAGCTTTTTCTTTGCTTCTCTGTAGTCATCATATTCATCATTTATATCATAATAATATCTCATTACATTCACGCACTGCATTTGTTTGGCTGACAACCAGTAGACTTCTCCTTTATTTATAGTTTTTTGTTACCATGAAAAAAGCCACTATAAATATTTTGGTACATATGAAACATTTCTTCTGTCAGTAACTTCAGTGGGGTGCCATATGTCCAGCAGCAGCAGCAACTGCGAATCAAAGCTTTTTGTTTGTTCGTTTGTTTCCAATTTATCTTTTTCTCCTCTAAGTTTCACTATTTCCTCTGTGCTTATTCTGGGTTTGTCTATTGTTTATAATTTTTTAATATATATTTAGTTCATTAATCTTGTCCTTTTCTGTTTTGTTAATGTGTGTTTTAGGGAATTTAACCGTTTTTTCCTGAGGATTGTTTTCGTTGCATCCTAGCAATTTTGGTAAGCTATTTTATCATCACTATCTTTCACATATTTATTATTTCTATGTTTGTTGTTTCATCCACTCATGATTTAGGATTTGATTATTAAATCTCCATTATGGTCTTTGTCTTTTGATTGTGTTCTCTAAATTATCATTTTTTATTGCATTATGGTCTGTAAAAGATGTGTTTACCATTTCTTGAACATTAAAGTTTACTACTACAGTTATATTATTATCTACATCTTTTGGCAATTCAGTTAATTTTTGCCTTACGAATTTAAATGCTGATATGGTGTCTATGGTTCCATTCAGCATAAGGTAACTCCCCTCTGTTCACGTTGTGATTTTTTTGCCTTATCTGATTGCCTGATTGCAACTCCTATTTTTTTGGCTACATCTGATGCATAATACATTTTGTTCCAGCCTCTCATTTTGATTCTTTGTATGTCTTTTATATATATGTTTCCTTGTTAGCAAAAGACTGGGAGGTTTTTTGTTTTGTTTTATTGGACTGTTAAATTCATTCATATTTAAAGTTATGAGTAAGGTTTTTATATTTTCTTTTATTTGAAGAAGATACTTTTTAATGTAAAAATATCTTGAACTGTCATGTGATAATAGTTATACTATTATCTGTTATTTTGAAAATATATACTATGAATTTAGTTATATTTTAAAATGTACTTGTATTTTATTCATTACAATCCCCTCTACCTGAGAACAGCCAAGAGTGGAGCAGGAGGAAGCAATATAGCACAACTACTTCAACAATGATCTAAGAAGAATGCCAGACAAGTAGTGATCAGAAAATCAAAAGAAAAACTACAGTGAGACATGTTTCCAGTGCAAGATAAAAAAAAAAATTCTACATATATGCAAGTGATCAGGGCAAGAGCTATAGAACAGGGGCAGTCCAGGGTCACAGACTCTGTAGACATAGCTCCAAGGGATACCAATGCAATGATGCCCAGAGCTGATCTTATACTCAGCCTCCTACCCAGGCCAGCAATATGGGGTCTCCCAAGGGGCCAGGATCTCAGTGTCCAAAGCCAAAAGCATAAAGTTATCCAGAGCAAATTAGAGACTTATTCCTCACTCAGGAAACCAAACCTAGGGTAATTCTAGAGGGGTCACAATCCCAAGTTCAGCCTTCAGAGCTCACAGCTAGACCAGTAACAAATAAAGAGCTATTACGAGGCCAGGAATTCCCAAACCACAATCTCAAAAAAGGAAAATAACTTCAAAATATCTACAACAAAACATATATATATATATATGTACATATATACACAAATGTGTATATATACATATATACTCATGTGTATGTTTGCGTGTGTATATGTGTGTGTATGTACATACATATATATGCATACATGTACATATGTATACATATATACATAATTGATCTTGTGGATAAGATATATACATATATGTAAAACAATATATATACATATATATATATATATCTTGTCCACAAAATCAATTAGAATCAGTAAAAAAAAAATTTGCAAGAGTTAAAATAATATTATAAGTAAAACAAAAGGGAAGGGATAAAAGAAAGAATTAGAAAAGAAATGAGTTATGGAGGAGAATCTTGGAAGAATAGCTCAGTTCAAGAGGTATGAAATGTAGCTTAAGTAACAGACTCCTTAAAAATTAGAGTGAATCAAACAGAAGTTAATGACGCTATGCAACAGCAAGGAATATTAAAACAAAGTCAAAGGATTGAAAAAATAGAAGAAAATCTAAGATATCTTACAAACAACTGAACTGAAAAACAGATTAAGAAGAAATCATTTGAGCTACCTTGAAGTCAATGCCAAAAAAAAAAGCTTAGACATAGTTCAAGAAATCTGAAAGAAAACTCCCTAAATTTCCCCTAATCAGAGGGCAAAGTAGAAAGAGAAAGAATCTGCCAGTCAACTCCTTAAAAGAAGCCCCACATGAAAACTCCCAGGAATGTCACAGCCATAATCTAGTTTCCAGGTGAAAGAAAACAAAATGCGAGCAGTCAGAAAGAGTTCAAGTACTGAGGGACCACAGCCAAGATCCCATGAGTTTTTAGCAGTTACCACTCAGAAGGAGCCAAGGGTATGAAATAAATGGCAAAAGGCAAAAATTATAGGCTAATAAACAAAGAAAAACTTACCCAGTAATCCTACAAGTGGAAAAATGAACCTTTAATGAAATAATGGACTTTCAAGTATTCCTTAACGAAGACTGAAGATGAGCAGAAACTTTTAAATATAAACACAGGAAGAGAGAAAAACATCAAAAGAAAAAGGTAAGCAGCATGAAAACAATTTTTACTATATCAACATTGTTAAAATGAAATATTATTAAAGATTTTAAATCTCTGATCAACATAATGATCAAACATGATTCCACAGGGTCAGCGATTTAGAACAGGGGGTCAGGAAAATACAACCCATGGTCTGAATGTGACACATAAAAAAATGGATTTCAATTTTTTAAATACAGAAGCATTCTTGTCTGTCAAGCCATACAAAAGCAGGAGGCAGGCCACATTTGGACCAAGGACAGTAATTTATTAACCTGGATTGGGAATGCTTCCTGCTTCCTAAAAAAGAAGTTATGGACTAGATATGCAGAGTGAGACACAGTTTGGGATGTGGCCAACGTGGGAATTTGTTTTTGCTTGACTGTGCATATCTGTTGCAGGCATTTTGTTTTTCTTTTTCTGGGGGAGGATGGGTGGGAAGTGAGTGAAAGAGACAGAGAGTAAATATTAATTGAAAAAAATTCATTAAAAAAACAATAGTCTCTGCCTACTATGTACATGTCAAGAATAGTAATGTAGATGTATAAAACATGATTCTTTTTCTAGAAGATATCTATGGTTTTGCATAAAGATTCATGGCTCCCTTGCAATAACTCCAACCCAGAGGTAGGGAATGACTGCCATACTTATCACTTTGAGGCATAAAGCTTCCAAGGCCTAGCATCAGTTTTAATCAAAAACAATTCTGGACATCATTACAGAATTCTTGGCCCTTAAAACATACCCTACGAAGGTCAAGTAATCAGCTCTACCAGCTCTGTATCTATACACAGTCAGTAGCAGGAACCATGATATATGGTTCATCATTGTCAGTTCTCCCAATTAGTACAGATCTCTCTCAATTCCTTCCAATGATACAAACCACAACTCATACATGCCTGCCTAACCTGTGTGATTCTTGTCCATAATTCAACCCAGGGTTCACTCTAAATTCTGGAGTCCTTTCTCAATTTCTTTTTTTTCAATTTAGTTATTTCTAGTTTTCAACATTCACTTCGATAAGTTTTAAATTTTCTCCCCTCCCCTCTCTCCTCCCTCCCCAAGACAGTATATGGGTTCCACCCATGCATTCCTATTAAACACATTTTCACATTAGTCATGTTGCACAGAAGAATTTTCACAAATGGCAGAAACCATGAGAAAGAAAAGAAAGCAAAACAAAGTAAAACAAAAAAGAAAATAGCCTACTTCACTCTGCATTCCAACTCCATAGCTCTTTCTCTGGATGTGGATGGCATTTTCCATCATGAGTCCTTTGGAATTGTTATAGGTCTTTGCAATGATGAGAAGGGCTAAGTTTATCAAAATCAGTCCTCACACACTATGGGTGTTTCTGTTAACAACGTTCTTCTACTTCTGCTCACTTCACCCAGCATCAATTTGTATAAGTCTTTCCAAGCCTTTCTGAAGTCTTCCTGTTCATCATTTCTTATAGCACAATAGTATTCCATTGCATTCCTATACCACAAATTGTTTAGTCATTTCCCAATTGATAGGAATCCCCTCAGTTTCTAGTTCTTGGTCACCACCAAGAGAGCTGCTATAAATATTTTTGTACACGTGGATCCTTCTCCCATTTTTATATCGTTAGGATACAGCCCTAGAAGTGGTATTGCTGGGTCAAAGGGTATGTACATTTTTACAGCCCTTTGGGCATAGTTCCAAATTGCTCTCCAGAATGGTTGGATCAGCTCACAGCTCCACCAACAATGAATCAGTGTTCCAACTTTCCCACATCTTCTCCAACATTTATCATTTTCCTGTTTTATCATGTTAGCCAATCTGATAGGTGGGATGTGGTACCTCAGAGCTGTTTTGATTTGCATCTCTCTAATCAATAGTGAGTTAGAGCATTTTTTCATATGACTATAGATAGCTTTAATTTCTTCCTCTGAAAACTGTCCATATCCTTTGACCATTTATCAATTGGGGAATGACTTGTATTCTCGTAAATTTGACTCAGTTTTCTATGTATTTTAGCAATGAGGCCTTTATCACAGACACTAGTTATAAAAATTCTTTCCCAGTTTTCTGCCTCCCCCCAATCTTGGTTTCATTGGCCTCATTTGAACAGAAATTTTTCAATTTAAGGTACTCGTAATTATCCATTTCGCATTTAATAATGTTCTCTCTCTCTTGTTTGGTCACAAATTCCTCCATTCTCCATAAATCTACTAGATAAACTATTCCTTGCTCCCCTAATTTGTTTATAGTATCAGTCTTTGTACCAAAATCATGTATCCAGTTGGACTTTATTTTGGTATACGGTATCAGATATTGATCTTTGCCCAGTTTCTGCTATATTATTTTCCAGTTTTCCAAGCAATTTTTGTCAAATAATGAGTTATCATCCCCCTTTCTCAATTTTATCTGACAACATGAGAATATTCATCAAGACCTCAGGATATTCCCTTGTCATGTCTCATTCTCGATGTGTGACTATTTCATCTTTTCTTCTTACCCTACATTCCCTTGATGACGTCTTCCTCTTGCTCTTTAAAGTTTGTCATTTTTATATGTTTTAGCCAACTCATGTCCACCATGTGCCTCTCTATTGCCTTGTGTGATAATCATTTTCAATTCTTCTAAGACTGTTGCATTCCATGTCTCATAAAGATACAATAATAGCAATGGCAGAATACTGGATTTTTTAATAGGTTTTTAATTTCTAGATGAAGTTTGGGTCATTAAATGAGCTTTGCAATTTCCTGAAGGCAAATGGTATAGATCTTGAAGCCTATTATAGATCATTTGAGCCTTGTGGGCCACATTGCAATTCATTCATATCCTTAAAACTCTACAATTAGTTTGCAAGAGCTACTTTCACTTTAAAGAAATTCTTTCTTACCAAACTGAACAGCCTACATAAGTCTAAGATCAATGGCTTTACATTAGAAGAAAAGTGATATTGTTTGAGGCTGGGCAAATTATTTCTAGTAAACTTGACATGTATTAGGGGAAAAGGTGAGTAGAAAGTACGGAGAATACAAGATTCTATTGTCTACTGTTAATCAATTACAAAGGAGCATGGGACTCCATAGAGCAAAACATAGCTTTAAAGGATATTCCCCAACAAGGTAACTCTTGTATCTGTGTTAAGATAATAAATATTCCCTGATATGTTTGATGACTGATGATTAAAGCCAAAGGAGGCTCATCAAAAGTGATTATCACCATCACAGAGGTTGTCTTGTATAACATCCAAATGGAAGATAGATTCCCTATAGATAGTGAGATCCTTCAAATGCTCATCTATGGATGTTATTGGTCTGACTACATCAAGCTTCAGAGCCTTACAGGACCTCCCCCAGGGAAATCTATAAATATTCAAAAGAGATTGGTACACTAATCTGTATAGGAAAGACTAAATGGATAAACAATACCTAATTCAGTCCACTGATTGAGTATATAAAAATGCATATTTGGGTTAGGTATTAGAGATAGACAATGAATGTGACACAGAATTTGATGGGAGGATGTGAATGGCCTGGGTTTTATCTGTGAAATTTGGGATTTCATCTAATAATCCCAATCTGCTCCCTGTTGTGAAAGTTCCCTATTAAAACAAATGTTCTGGCAATGACCTATGATTACAAATCTTTTAACACCACAATCTCCAAAAAATTCAAATTGGAGGTAACATGAAGCACAATTGGGAGATGTATGACAGCTCCAAGTAGGCAGTCCCATATTGCCAATGATGGCCTATGCTCAAGAAGTAGCATAAGGGATAACACCAAAGAATATACTACCAGAAAAGAGATGGGCCAGTCATGTGGCAAGAGCAAGAGATAAGAGACAGAGGACTTCATTGGTACTCTAAAAATGAAAAAGGTTCTAAAGGGAAGGCCTCCAACAAGTGGAAAGGAAATAGAGTTTCTATGGAAGAATGATGACAGAAATCTCACAGGATGAGAAGTCATGGATGAGTTGTGACCTCCATTGACAGAGTACTCATACTGATAAGATCTTATATTCCCCAAAGAACAGAAAGAGGAACAAGAGATTGGAAATGAACCAGAACCATAATAAAACCACAATAGTATTTAGATAATATACAACTTCCCATTATCAAAGAATGTTCATTATTTATTCCCTCTCCCACCATTACCTTCTAAATAGATAAAAGCATTTATATTTAGCCCAATTAGCCTGTTCCTCCTGTTTTATTTACCCAAGGAAAGCAGAGGTAAGCATCTGGAAAATCTGAATCACTTGTCTGGTGTGAAGCCGTGATACCATCATCTCTGCTACCGCTGAGAGACTTTGGAATGGAAAAGGAGACCAAAGTTACCTCATTTCTCTTATTTTGTACATGGAGACACAGCTAGAGCATATTAAAGAAAATCCATCTTTACACAGAATTTCCTTGAATATCATCAACTTATGTCCTCCCCAATGCCTCATAAGATTGTGGAGGTGGCCCTGGATTCTTAAAGGCTCTGCCAGAGAAACGTCTGCTTTGGTCAAGCCTAGCCATCTAGAAATGTAAAGAATGGGCCTCGTGATAAGCTGCACATTTGTCATCAGATGTTTGGGGTTTGAGAATACAGACCATTAAGTCATGTGGAAATTGGCAATGAAGAAAAGTTGTTCCTTAATTCAAAAGGTTTCATTTTAATAGTAACATCCCAACATTTTAGCTGGCCATAAAGTGCCCTGTTATATTTGGCATTTATGGTTTCTATACTGGGTCTGAATATTCTTTTGGCTTGCCATTTTAGAGATTTCATTTGATAGGCCATATACGTGCACAAAATGAACAGCCCATAACACAAAGGACGGTTCAATTCAGCTGCCACAACAATCAGTGCCCACTGCTACAAGATTGATTAAATTGTGTTAAGTGACACAAATACCTAGAATGCTTTACTTATGCTGTGGCCTAGTAAGTAGTCTTAGACTGAATGATAAGCCAACAAAGAGGAAGATAATAGTAATTTGAGGCAGGTTCAGGGCAAAAAAGCACTAGCACTTGTGCACTAGCACTACCAACTAGCACTCATGCTCCCTACTGACATGGAGAAAAGAATATTTTAGAATCTTTTGGAAATCAAACCATACTCAGATTTATAAACACCTGCCTTTAGTTAACATCTATGAGAAGCTAGGTGGCACTGCAGGGGGCAGAGCATCAGGTCTAAAGTGAGGAAGATTCATTTTCCTGAGTTCAAATCTGGCTTCAGAAACTTATTAGCTGTGTGACCCTGTGCAAGTCACTTAACCCTGTCTGTCTCATTAGTTTCTCATCTGGAAAATGAGCTGGAGAAGAAGGTGGCAAAATCTCTCCAGCATCTTTGCCAAGAAAATCCTAAATGGAGTCACAAAGAGTTGGACATGACTGAACAACAAAAATGGCTGTGCTGCCAGATCTCAACCACCAATGCTCAGTCTCTGATGATGCCATTTGCCTTTTTCAGGTGTGTCCTACTGGTTTTTCCATGGGGAAGGAGACAATATTTTCTATTGTGTACAAAAATCCAATGACTGTCAGTTTTCAACCAAACTATAAATGTGGCAACATTAGTACCCATGGACAGAAAGAGCTGCTTTTCCTAAGCTCTTGAAAAATCTCTTCCTTCCATCCAGTAAAGCAACTGGGTATCTGAGGACCAAGCGGAAAGCTACTTTAGCAATTTGAATCTACTATTAAAGAAAAACTTACATCATAGAATCAGAGTGTATTAAGGACAGAGAGACTAACCATTTCAATTTAGAGAGGAGGAAGCTGTGGCTGAGAGGTGAAGTGACTTGCCCAAGGTCACAGTCACTAATTAGCAGCCCAAATGGGCCAAGAACAAATTTCCTCACTCCTGGTCTAGTGCTCTTTCCATTACACCCTTTTATTTTAGCTGTTAATCTAACTAAGGTTTAGAATGAATCCACAAATATTGATTTGTTTACACTGTATCCACACACATGGATAAGCACATATAAGGGTATGAAAATAAACTGGACAATATAAAGTGTGTGTCTCCCATCTGCATAAATAAACACACGTCCATCCATGGCTGGCTGTGTGTGATTGGAAGACATTAATTCAACAGACTTACAAAATATAGCTTAAGAAATTTTCTTCATTACCATTTATTTGCCCCTCATTTTTTTTTCCTTTACAAATACCTCCCTAGGGTTCCACTGTGTCAGCGTTAGAGAAGGGAGTCCTTCATGGAGAACTCCTTCAGCTGCTTAGCCCAACAGCATAAATCTGATCTTGTAATTAGTATTCAACTCAGCACCTTGGATAGAAACCAGTGTTACAGCCATGAGGTAGTTTAAATCCCATAAATCATAGATCAATGACACAACTCGAAGCACTGGATAGATTACAAAAGTAAAGCTTTAGTTTAAAATAGATTAACTGTTTCCCTGTAGGATTTTTTTTAAAGAATATAAAATAAAACTCTAACTGGCCATTTTCTAGCATATTCACATAATGAAAGTTGAATTGTACTTTCCCTTGATAGATACTTCAGAAATGTATGAAAAAGCACCTTTCAGTTGAGTCAAAAAAATTCATTTCTAAGACTTATTTTTGGAGGTTTTTTTTTAAAAGATCCACAAAAATCAATGCTCCTAGTATATTATAAACATCAGATTGTTTCATTCTAATGCAAATTAAATGAGTTTCTACAGCATGAACAACAATGGGTACTGGCAAAACAGCCTAGGTCTCATTAACTACTGATGTTTAGATGAACTGTGAACTCATGGTGCAAGAAATAAGAAAAAGAGTGAGTTTTAAGATATCACACCATTCTATCACCAAATATTGAATTAGCCCTTTCCCCTGATTCTACTTAGCAAGTTGAGAGGGATTCGAACATATCACTCAAAAGGCTTTTTCTATTTTCCTCATAGAAAGATATATATTTTCAGATAGGGCTTATCATTGTGTATTCATTAAAATAGGCGATTCACTTTTAAATACCATGAAAGCATAATTTATTTTGGAACTCTAAGTTCTTATTCTCCAAGCTAAGAGAAATGGTTTCTATTCCTGACACTGAGACACATCCCCTCAAAGAAGAAGGCTTTTCTTCTGCAATTTCAGACAGCTAATGCAACATCAAATAGATAAAAACCAGTCTGAAGTTCAGACATATAACCTTGCCACCTCCAACACTCTTTTGCAGGCATTAAATGAAGATTGCAGATTAAGTTAGTAAGGAAAATGATCAAATACACTAAAAGGAAACTCAAACTACCACATCAAGTTGTACCAGTTTTACTCCAAAGGAAAGTAACCGAATTCAAATTAGGAGGATCACATTTTAACAAGACTCGGTGATAAATGAAGATAAAAATGGAAGGCCAGTACTTGGTGTGATTGTCTTCTTTTGACTTCCATTTCTTAACTACCAAAATACCTTCACTACAAGATAATGTATGGCTCTTTTTTACAAGCCAATGTCTGAAATCCTACAGGTTATATTTACATTAATAAGCCACTAAGTCAGGGATTTTTAACCTGCTTCCCACAAACCTCCAAGAAGCCTGTAGCTAGATCTCAGAGGATCTGTGAGCTTGAATGAGCAAAAATGTATATCTTGATTTTCGCTAACTTCTCATTTAAATTTAGCATTGCCTCCAATTGTGAATGAAGATGTCAAAACATTATTCTGAGAAGGGGTGCATAGGATTGAACAGACTGCCAAAGAGGTCCGTGATATTAATAAGGTAAAGAACCCTATACTAGGTGAAGAATTTTTGTTTTCTATCCTTCTCCATATGACTTTTCTTTTGAGGGACTATCAAGAAGGGAAAATTCAATTTTATGTCCTCGTCGATGTAAGCTATAGAAAATAAAGCTTATGCAAGTTGCAGCTGCTTAGGAAAGCATTGTTGCTACTGTAAAGCATCCTACCTACCACATTTGACAGTATAAACTCCTGAAATTCAATCCAAAGGCAGAAGGTGTTGCTTGAATCCAACTTTTCAAAGTTCTATTTTGTAAGTTGACACAAAGTATGATATTCCCTGATTCTACTAATGATGTCAGGACTGCCTCTTAAGCAAATCTCCAAGTGTTAAGAACAACTCCATTACTTTAAAGTCAAATTAGACATTTTTCTCTTTACTCCCTGCCTGTGTTTGTGGTGAACGTAGGCCAAAACTGTCTTAGTTTCCACTCCGAGTCAAGTGTAATCAAAACCTCCACTTTGGTCAAAATGTGCAAAGTACATTAATGGATTCATTCTATTAGAAAACATTGACCACATTGTTAGAGCTGTACTTTCAGAATATCAAATATCAGTGGAGCACTGAACTGTGTTCCACCAAGTGATTACAATTCACAAAACCTCTTTAGGATGCTTTCATATCAGAATTTGTTTGTCTTTTCTTTTTAAAGATCATCTTTAATTGAAAACATAAACAACAGACATGAGCAAATTCATAAGATGATTATCAAAAGTTATAAGTTGACCCAGCAGGTAAGACTCCAAGATGGCACAGAAAATACTAATGGGGGAAGGGGTGAACAAGCATTTCTGACAATTCTTTGAAATGTTTCTTTTATGCCATTATGAAAAAATACCATGCAACAAGATTGTGCCAGAACTCTTAACAGGCAGCTAGGTGACATAGGGGATAGAGTACCAAGCCTGGAGTTGGGAAGGCTCATCTTCCTGAGTTCAAATCTGGCCTCAGACACTTACTAGTTGTGGAACCTTTGGCAAGTCACTTCACCCTGTTTGCTTCAGTTTCCTTATCTGCAAAATGAGCTGCAAAATGAAATGACAAACCATTTCAGTGTTTTTGCCAAGAAAACCTCAAATGGGGTCACATAGAGTCAGACATGACTGAAAAACAACTAAACAGCAACAAAAGCTCTAGCTTCCTAGTACTGCTTAGAACAAATGAAAGGACACAGAACGTCCTTTATTATTCACCTGCTTAAATGTGTGAGACATTCGGGAAACAATGCCATAAAAGTTCATCATTTTATCAAGTGAAGCCATTGCCAACTCATTTTTTTTCATTCTAAGGGAAAATCACCAACAAATTATTTAGAAAGTTCTTGGTCAAGGTATAGACATGGCTTTCTTTTTATGAATTGGAATTTGAAATGTTTTTAAGGGAAAAATTTAAATAAAAAAACCACAATGTAGACAAACTCTAGCAGATCTGTAGTCATCTAATGGACTTCTTAAATACCACCTAATGCAAAATGCACTCTGTAGCTAGTCATAAGATTAAAAGCTTTTCAAGTTGCTATCTTGGGAAATTTCTTTCAAGGAAATTACTACAAAGCCTTGTTTTAGTATGTTCCCCTACTGTGCTTCCCACTGTGTTTTTTTAATAAGAAAAGCTACCCATCCATAGAGGTGTATCCTGTTCTCCATGCTTGAGTGTCTAGCAGCAGGCAAATACAGTAGATACTGGGATGTTTGACTCTTTAATTTTCACTCTATAATGCTGAAGCCTGCTTTTGCTGACTGATGCATGTAACTCCATAGCTGTGTGACTAGGGCTGTGCACAGCTTTCTCCTGTTCCTCTCCTTCTCATCCTCAGCCAAAAGGCTTCACAAAACTAAAGGGTCTTCCACTGTAAAGATGTTAAGTGATGTATGGTGTGATCATGAAAAGACATTATTATTGAAAATTCAAAGAGATGTTAAGCAGACAAAGAATGGGTTAAAACATTTATAATCGCTGCATCAAAAAAGTACACTTCTACTTTGTTACTTCTAGACTATCTATCTGTAGATAGATATAGGCATACTCACACACACATATAGCATGCATTATATGCGTATATATGTTATTTTTTTCATTAAGCAGTCAGGAATAAGAGCTATTCAGTACAAGATATTTAAAATGCATTTCAAGGAGGCTTTGTATTATAACTGACAATCCAAAATATTCCTTTTTTTTCCAAAATTTGGCTTAGAGTAAACAGAATTCTAAGTATCAAAATGACCAATACTTCCAGAGAGAGGAAGATTTTGCTTGTCTTATTTAAAAGATTTCTCTCTTTTTGGTTTTCAAGTTGAAATTTCAGACATGTCTATTTTTTTTTTTTTGGAAAAAAATGAAAGGACATCCACTTCCTATATTAAATTAGCTCCCATCAAGTCAAGCAGATGTCACCACGTGTTATTGCACACATGCAAACAACAAAGACATATATATGTTCACGCCTTACAAGGGCTCCAGGAGGCCGGTACATTTTTCTAGGCAACTTGTGGTGGATTTAGTTTTTGGCAGATGACTGCATTCTTTCCTTTGAGAAACTTTGTGTTCATGGATCATAACACATAATCCTTAAAAGTTCCTAAAATTGAATTGGTCAATTTTGTTTGACATTGCTGAAAAAGTCTGAAATCATACCTATCAGTCCAGTTCAGGGTAAATATATGAAACCAATATCAATTACAACCAGGAAACATGTATCTCCCCTGTCAATGGAAGTTCTGCATGGCTGACCCAGTGGCATCAGGGATTGTAAGATTTCGCAAAATCTAAAAAGTTCTTATGTTCTCTTTCCTCAGTTATCCCCAGGCGTATACATCTATTCATGAAGATTCACTGAAAGCCATTTTCCCATCACAAACGGAGACATTTAACTTCAATGCTTGTTTCACGGTCTCAGAACTGAGAGTGACAGAATGTTTTGATTTTTAAAAGAGCTTTATGAAAGATAGGTTTTTCATACTCAAAGAGCAATGAGTTTTAACATTTTAACATCCAAGACCCAAAATAAATAGCAAATTTTAGAGAGAGAATAAAATAATTTCTCCTGTAATTAAATTAAAATTGGCAGATAAAAACAAGGTTGTGCAGAGACTACTGGCACATAGTCTACTGATACAGGGTTGTGCCGCCTCCATGACAACAGAATGAAGGGTTGCTTTTAATACCATTATCTTACAACCCCATAGCTGAATGCTAATGCTGAGGGAGAAAAAAAATCAAATTTCAAATCTGTAGCCACTGAACTTACATACACTAGGCATGGAGGTTCAAACCCACAGTAGCATAAAAAAAGCTAACATTGGAGCTCTGGAATCTCTCAAAAGGTCATTATTTCAAAATGTACACAGAAAGACTAATTGTCAAACACTTGAGAAATCCATATGAATGTAAAGCAAGTTTGGGAGAAAGGAATCCTTTGCTGCCAGTTTTCTAAAAGAACACAATCAGCAAAAAAGAAAGATTAATTCAATTTTCCTCTGCATTGAAACTGAAAATTGATTGGCTTTCATAGAATCTCAAGAGGGTATTGTCTGATTCACCTCTCTCTGCAAAAAAGAGCCAGAAAAATGTGAAGCAAAAAACAGCTGCAGAACTCTTATTAAAAATCTCGGAAATCATGCTGGGGAGCCAAACCCCAGTTGATAGACTACCATGTTCCCTTGTTAGCAGAGTTAGCACACAAGCATAAAGAACCTTAACTTTGTTTCCCCCCATTTCTATTCTTTTGTGACAGGCTTGGAGAGGAAGATGAGAGATACATGTGAAATATGCCACAGTAGACATGGTTCTGGTAGGGAAAAAATTGTTTTCCCAGACTGCTGTGGACCAAAGGCATATAGCAGAAAATTCCAAGTATGGTTGGCTAAAGATAAAGGGTCACTGGAAGAAAGAAGGGAAGAGAACTATGTAAATGGAAAAGAGTATTCTTAGGACACAGGAGCCTAAGGGTCTTGAAGGTGTAGGAGCACATGTAGCAGAAACAATGATATTTGCAGTTGATGGCAGCTACAAAAGAAGCAACCACAAGAGATGAGAATGTTAAACCTATATTTGTCATAGGACAAGTTATTGGAGCATGCTTAACTACCCTTTCCCAACTGATGTTGTCAATATGTTCCTTAATACTGGACTCAGACTCAGCTTCCATTTATGACCAGATTTTTTTATAATAAAAATGTATGTTCAAAATGTCTCCTGGTCATCTTGGTTGCTATCAGCTAAGCTATCTTAAATACTCTATCAGGAAGCTAGACTTTGAGGTACCAAAAGAGACAGCGAGAAAGCATTTGATTGGGTACAAGACACAAGTCGTAGGAGAGTATTTAAGCACTGATAAGCTTCTAAAATTGAGCCTGAATCCCTGGGAATGCAGAGCTACCTTGGCCCATGGGATATAGATGTATGAAGGTTTTGTAATAAATATACAAATAAATATTTGTAATAAATAAATAATATATGTATACATATTATATATTAAAAATATATAATAAATAAATTAATAAAAATGGCCAAATAAATATCTGACAAACTCATACCAGAGCCAATCCCATATCAATTCCAAAGTCTCTTGATGAAAGTGGCTCAGTAAGTTCAGCTCCTGTACTTGGCTTCCCCATGATACAACTACTAATGAATTCTATGTCTTGCTAGGTTCACTTTGATTTCACAAGATCCACCAGGTTGAACAATGTAGAAAACTTTGATAATGTACTAGTAATTGGGCTGGAATTACTTGGGAGCACCTGATTTCAAACCCAAGCTGTGCCACTTCTTACCTGTGTGACCTGAGGAAGTCACTTCCTCTCACCAGGATTCAGTTTTTACTTCTCTAAAATGAGGGGGTTGAATGAGATGATCTCTAAGGCCCCTCCTAATTTTAAATCCCATGACCCTTCAGAATTTCCATTTCAAGATGACGGTTCCTTTCCTTTTTCCCAAATGGAATAATCATTTTCTCAAGCTGAGTTCACAGAGGAAGTGTGACATGAGGCCTGGAGTATGTGAAAGGGAGACTTGGCCATTATCCAATTAATTTAAGTAGCATCACCAGGCCAACTGGATAATCCACTCTGGAGCAAAGCCACACTGGGGCTTGCATTATCTAGACTAGAGCCTGACATTGATCAAATTAACCAGATAATTACCAAGTCTTTCCTTTACTTTGTGTTGGGGAGAGCCAACTAGAAAAAGAATTGGAGCAATTCTCATGACAATTAAAAGGAAAAATTAGGCTACCCAAAACAGAATACCTCTTTCACTGAGAGTTTACATTTACATTGGTTGAAAGTATTGGTCCAGATAAAAGCTCTACTTTTCCATCACCCAAAATCTGGCTTGTATAACACCTGGGCGCTATATATAATTGTTCTGTTTTTCAACATTTTCCCCCTTCAAATGGATCTCATTTTAGTAGTATGGCCTATTTGGGGGGTATGTACATTTTGGGATCAATACTGCATTGCATTGAAGGCCTCTACCAAATATCTGCTCTGTCACTTGTCTGCTTCAGTCTCTTGCTCTACATTAGCCTTGGACCTTGACTGAGTAGTAACGTCTCATAAGCAAAAGCTTTGTGCAGACCACTGTGCTAGGCCCTGGAGGTAGATAAGTTATAATCTCTACTTTCCTGGAGTTTATAGTAAAATCTTCCTTTCTCTACTCCTGTACTCTTTATCCTAGAATAGGGGTGGGGAACCTATACCCTGGAGGCCACATGTGGCCCTCTAGATTCTCAAGTGCAGCCCTTTGACTGAATCCAGTCTGGATTCACACCTTCACTGGAGTCACTCAAAGAGCCCCACTTGAGGACCTAAAGGGCCACATATGGCCTCCAGGCTGCAAGTTCCCCACCCCTGGCCTAGACTCAATGTATTTTCCTCTTTTCATCCCAAACTATTTTCTTCCTCATAGATTCATATTCTCCAGGAAATTTTCCCCAACTCCATTCACTTGCCAAACTATAAGTTCAATTTCTAGCTTTGTACTCTTTCCAACCTTTAATGGATCTTCTAATTATTGCATTTTGCTTTATCTATCTGCATACAATCCTATGATATATTTCAAAAAGCACTGGACTGGGAATCATAAGACCTGGATTCTAGTTGCAACTTTCTGACATACTAGCCTTGTGACCGTGGGTAAGTTAATTTTACCTTACCTTACCTTACTTAGTTCCTTCATTTGTAAAATGAAGGGTTTGGCTTTAGATCAGCTTTAGAGTTTCTTCCAAACTCTAACATTCTATCATTCTATATAGAATTAACCTTGGGTCTGTCACTTTAAGCATCATTTACGTATGACCAAATTGAGAATCAATCATAAGCCACAATAAAGACAGAAGCTAGTTAACTCCCACCACTAACACATACACAACACACACACACTCCCCAAAAGACAATAAGCTACTGATCATTATATTTTGGATTGAAAACTCTCTTATTAGAGCAAATCACATTTACTTGGAATTCACTGCAATGAAACATTTTCAGAGTGAATGATGATTCTACTTTTGAAAAATGCCCAGGCATATATTCTTTGCCAAAAATTTGGTTCATATTAATGAGCCATCCCTACATTGTTAGGATCCAGAGAATAACTTCTTCATTCATATGGAGTAACAAAAATTCTCAAGAGTTCAGGAGACTAAAGAAAAAAAAAGAGAAGGGGAGAACAGGCTTCTGTTGATCAAAGGATGACCTGATCTCTAATAGGGCAAATAGTATTTTATATTTAAAGTTAAATTGTTATCCTGAACATATTTTGAATCCTAAAATCCTTCAAGACAAATATGTAGTTGCAATCAATCATGATGACTTAGTGGCTGTATCTCACTCACTTTTCTCCTTCCCTTCCCTTCCCCATCTCTGGGGATTAATCAATCATTTGAAGTACAGAGGCGTTTTTTTTTTTTTTATTTTAAAGGCCTTCAAATTCACAAAATTAGCACGCAGGGACAATTGCCAAGGGGAAGTGAAACCCAAACACAGAGAAAGAAGGCCTAAAGGTAGATGAAAAGACTTCCATTTTTCTAAGTGGCCTAAGGTGGCCCAATATCTGACCTTCTGATGACCCCATTGAAGGAAACAATGCTGTAAGTGAAGACATCTTCTATCTGCACACTCCAGCTACATTCAAATTTCTAAATGAATACCGTGAAGAAATGCCATTATTGTTAATGTCCTTTTTTCAGATCTACATTTCAGATAATACTCATCCTTCCGCTTGATCAGTTCTACAAAGGGAAATTTGAAGTAGTAAGCGGGTGAGCTCATTTTCCAGTTCAGAAACTCTTAAAAGAAATTAGTTCCTAGTTAGGTAGGTATTTTACTGTAAATTAATTTCAGATACTGTAAGAAATGACTTCAGATACTGTCCCCATCTGTTCCTTTTGACAGGAGTTTTTCAGTTCGAGATTGGTCTCCAAGTCTTAATGGTTCAGATGGGGAAGGAGTTTCCCACTGGAGGGCTCCCCATAGAATCTCCGCTCTAACAAATATTTTCATTAGTTCTTTAAGAGGCATGAAAAATCATCAGAGCTTCCTTCTTCCAGCTGGGTGAAACTTAGGAGCGACATATATTAAAACATTGCCAAGTCTCAAAAACTACATTTTTGCCCAGTTTCAATCACATTTGCAAACTTGTTTCGACTTGATGAAGGGTTGCTGTCATTCTTAGAATCTGTAAAATTTTCAATGACATAAATATCCGTTAGAGTGAAAATGTAAATAGAAGGAGCCAAGAGGAAAATTCATTTAACAGGAAGTTAGTATCTTTCTTGGATCTATGAGTTCTTAGCTCATTGGGTTAGAGTTTGTGACTAATGAGGCTATGACCTCACAGGTCTTACGTTCACATAGGCAAGTAACTTTTATTTCTTTCCATGACCACAAATCACACATCTAACACAACCAAATTGGAAATGCGTTGGATTACTGGTCACAACGGGAACCAAGTTAAGGGAGAGTGGATAGGTCAGCACAAACCCATTTCCACTAATAGACAAAAAAATTCAAAGTTCATCCTTCACCAATGGCATATTGGGAGCTGTATCTTCTTTGGGTGGTGTGATAGTAAGCAGGGCTACTGCTCTTTTTCTTATTCCAACAAGCAGTGATACATCTTGGTACTTAATATGAAAGGTTCTGCTAAGACAAAGACCATTTACTTTTATTCCAGAGGTAGAGTTTCATTTTCTTTAGAATTAGAGTCTATAAAGGAAAGCAAAAGGGAACACACACACACACACACACACACACACACACACACACACACACACATACACACACACCATTATTCATACCATGTAAGTCCAAACAAGTACTTGCTGGGAAATATCCAGAAAACTAAGGCAAAATGGTCTTTTGACCTGAATTATCTGGATAATTGGTTCAATCTTCCACTTGATTCTGCATGGATATGTAAAAGCATTCAAATCATACGGAATTGAAAAATGAAATGGTTCTGGGAAAGGTTAATGAACCCAAAGTCAAGAGACCTGAGTTCTAGTCCCAATTCTGCCACTAAATAGCTGTGTTACCCTGGGCAATGAACCACTTCTCTAAGCTTTTGCAAAATGAGATTGGATTAAATTACTTGTAAGGTATCTTCCAGTTTGAACAGTCTTCAAAACATAATGACTCATCTCTACTTTCCAGTCACCCCAGCATGAACCTTATGGCACATGAAAATAAGCTAATGGAAATCAGAGGGACTGAGTTGATTTTCATACCTCTGTATCTCCCCTTCACTACAAGTGTCCACCACAGTATAATTTCAACTTCCTCTCCCAGATGTTTTTATCTTCCTCTGCTCCTTTTTCTATCTCTCTTTTCATTTGTAGAGTGCTGTAAGGACAATTATCCAGGTAGTGAGTTTACTTAATCTGTATAAGAATAAAAGTATTTTCCTAGAAATGTACCATCCTCATCTCAAAACTCCTAGAGAAAAAATTAAAATTCAAGGCATGGGGGAGGGGGAAGGAAGTGAATTGTTTGACTTCTTTACCAGGTTCAATTCATTTCTCCCCCTGAAATAAAGACTGAATCCATAAAATGCCCATAGCCTGAAGTTCTCCTGTGCCCCACTCAACTGACTCACTCATTTCAATTCTAACAAGTATTAATCATATAAGGAAAATTCAGCTGGGAAAAAACTGCCAACAGCCTGCAAATCTTGCTCTTTGCCCTTGGGAACCCTCCATATTTTCATTCTCTCTGTCTCTCTGTCTCTCTGTCTCTCTGTCTGTCTCTCTCTCTCTCTCTCTCTCTCTCTCTCTCTCTCTCTCTCTCTCTCTCTCTCTCTCTCTCTCTCTCTCTCTCTCTCTCTCTCTCTCCTCTTCTTTTACCTCCTCCTCCTCCACCTCCCCCCCCATTACTGTCTTTCTCAGTGGCTTTTAGATGGAGAAAATAGCAAAATCATAACATCAAACAGTAATTCTTCCTCCTCTTATTTATTTCTTTGTTTATTCAAAATTTTACAGATCCAACAAGGTACGGAATTCAACTGTTTCATGCCACCGGAAAATCTTTCTGCTCAGCCTTTTCTCTTTCATAATCTACTGTTATTATGTTTGCTAATGGAAGCCAGTATAGTCTCAGGTAAATTGCACTATGCTCATGTTCACCAGGAAAAAAAAACCCTGCAGACAATTTCATTAGGAAATTAACATAATAGCTGCTAGTGATACCACACCCAACTTCTTACAGATTTCCATCCTGCTAAATTATCAGCAACCTTCAACAGTAATTTCTCTTGCAATAATGTAAAACTGGCGACTTTGTTTAAAAAATAGAGCTAAGAAAAGAATGCTACAAAACTCCAGCAGACATCAATAATTATAAACAGCAATAAAATTAAGGGGAAAAAGAATCTGATGCCTTCATATTTGTGAAGCAACTGCCTCAGGCAGTGATAAGTTACTAAAAGTTGTCCAGGTCTCATTGTGTTACTTCAAGAATCAGAGTGACTGGCACAAACCTAGGTAAGGATTAACAGAAGAAAATGATAATCTCCCAGGCTTCAAAAAAAAAACCACCGTCCTTTTGATTGGTTGTTTAATCAGGCTTGCTCCACCAGAAAAGAAAAGTAGAATTTTAAAAAGATAGCAGAGAAGTGGTTAACTCAATATCATATCATCCAAATTGCTGCCTACTTCTACTGCCTACTTCTATGTAGTTCAGCCTACCTGGAGGATCTATCCACAAGTTATCCCTCCCTGGGAAGAAGTTAGTATTGATTACAACAAACTAGAGAGAAGTGTAGCATAAATTAGCCCCTGCCTTCACCTTATAGGTAGCAAACATTTAGCAAATGTGGAGTTTCTGCAGTCGTTTGTGTTCTTTTTGACCAGGAGATCATTAGTTACTGGAAAGTCTACATTACATCACCCACCAATATCCCCCTGCAAACTCCAAATACATAATAATTTCCTTAGTTCCAGCACTGATTGAAATTGACACTTAGTGCCTAGTAAAAATGCAGATTTGGACACCTCACTACTGCATTGTTATTGGAGATGCTGTTGCTTTCCAAATTGTAAAATGCTAGACTGGAGCCAAGCTACAGGCAAGAATAAAATGAAGAACTTGTCCAATTTTGTATGTGTGTTTGTGTGTGTATGTGTGTGTGCATGTCTATAGTGATTAAAAATTCACCACCAGCAACAAATACCATTCCAGTAGCATTTCCTTGGCTTAACCTTCACCTGAACTTGCTCCCTAAGACAATTCCTGTTTCTGTTGTTTCCACATCTGAATGATTCAGTCATCCAGGTAAGCACATCTCTGTCATTAAAAAGCAACATTCAACAGCCAACTAGTACTGGCATTTTTTTTTTCCCAGATGTTTGTTATGAAAATGAAAAATGAGATCTCTCCCCATTAAAAATAACAACTGCTTACAATTGTCCAATTAGAAAGGCAGCTTAATCTGCTGTAAATTGACCAACAGGAGGCAATTCTGAAGCTCCTTAGTAGCAGGCTACTGGAATCACAAATTATATGGAAATGCAAGGAGAAAAAGATACTATTTGAATTCTTCAATGTATTTTGCTGAAACTGAAACAGGATGGGATCATTAACTTTAATTTTCATAGCAAATTGTAAAATATAAAGGGGTAAACTCTGTAGAAAAACAATGAGTTCTCTCCCCTCTCCCACAAAGTCATCTCTGTTCCACACTGTAGTCTTTAAAAACAAATCTGTGTTCTACTAAAATAATTACCTGAAAATATAGTCCTCAAATAATTCCCTATTATTAAATAGTATCAGTGAAAGACCATCTATTTAGTAATAGAAGGGTTATGATCTATAGCTGTGAAGGGGTAACCATAGTAATAAAATTAAGGATCTGTGACAAAAAAAACAACATTAAAAATTTTGGTTTACGAAAAAGTACCTATCATGAGTCAATTGCAATGCACTGTGCAAATTTCTCCAAAGAAGTAAGAAAAATGTTAATAGTTGCACTAGCTACCCTTACCTTTGTGGGGAAAGTGCTTCATAAATGTTAAATCCTATAGAAATTGTCATTATTGTTTTGTAAAAGGAATGAACTGGCTGACAAGCACCAGCAAGAAAATAAAATCTTTTATCAAAAGCAAAGAAATGGCAACCTTAGGGAAGTTACTTCCCTTCTCTGGGTCTCCATTTCCTTCTCTGTTAAAATAAGAGAAATTAATTAGATGACCTCTAGGCAGCTAGGTAGTACAGTAGAAAGAGTGAGGTACTTGGAGTCAGGAAGATCTGAATTCAATTCCTGCCTTAAATATTTCCTGTGTGACCCTGGGCAAGTCATTTCTACCCTCTCTGCCTCTGTTTTCTCATTTGTAAAACAGGGACAATAACAGCGCCTTCCGCATATGGTGGTTGTGAGGAACAAGTGTATTAACACATGGAAAGTGCTGTGTGAATCTCAAAGCACGATGTAAGTTGATTGGTATTGGTATTGTTATTATCTCTACCTTCTAGCACTGATATTCTTTGAGTCTTTTGGCCTAATCAGGATTCAGGACTTAACCACACAGCTATCACTCTTCCTCTTTGATCTTGGGTAATAGCCTGATGGCCAGTAAAGGGTTACACATAACCCATTTCCTCCGCTTGCCCACCTGTCGTATCCATGCCCCACCCTGTACATCCACATCGAAGTCTGGAGATGAGATTATATAACATCCCAATGTCCTCCTCCAACTTTTCCATGCTTCAGATCATCCCCCCATCTCTAACTCCAAAGACTGAGACATTGATGTCAATGAGCTCCCTGCCCCTGCACCCTCAGTTCTGGGTACACAGTGTGTGACAGTGAGCTCCTTCCTGAGCTCCAGATCTGCACAACTTCTCTCATTGTCTAAAGGGTATTCAGCACATCCAAGCTCTAAGGACCCTTAAAGATTTTCTAGTCTTCTCATTCTACAGATGAGAAAAAAATGAGGCCCAAAGTTATAAGATTAGAACTCTGCTCCCAGACTGGTGTTCTTTCCTTGAAGTAAGGACCAAATTCCAAATAAGTACACTTCCATTGCATTAAGGCCAAGACTCAAAATCCCAGTCTGCCTCCAGGCTGGAGTGGAATCCTTGTGCTGTATCAGGGCCAACCTGCCACTGGAAGTGACTGAAAGCCTCAATGTTCTTTGCCATTCTGAAAAGCAGCCTAATTATCTTTGGCATCGGTCCCCCAGATCTTTAGTGTATAACGCATCTTAGCACCAGCAAAATGCATTTGATTTGGGAACTGCTTTGCAAGAGTCACTATCATCAAGGGAAGGAAATAAAGAATGATAGTTTAACACAAGAATCAGGAAGTATAGCTTTACTCTTCCATCAGTTCCTAAAATGTACCATGGATTTATAGAGCTAGAAATTCTCCTGGAGCAGTCATTTATTCTCTTTGTACCTGAATTTCTCTCCTTAAAAAAGTGGTGACACTCTAGTCACCTACTCACATCCCTAGGATCTTAGGAAAAATTGTGAGATTTCTCTGTAAAGATTCTCAAGATTTTCAGATGGAGAAGTACCTAAGTGATAAAGCAGCAAGGAGGAGACAAAATGATAAAATATGAAGTCTTGATCTTCTAGTCTGTCAAAATTATTTTGTGTGAAGTTTTATTTTTCTGCCCATTGCTCTATATTCAATTTCAGTTCCCAGTGGGATCGTGGGAAATTAGTGGTCTTTAAAGCAAAAACAGATTCTATAGACGAATCGAAAAACCAAGCTGTTACTTTCTTTTATAACAACAACACTCTTATGTTAAAAGTCACAATAACAAAATATGGCAGGATCTGGAAATGCACCCTTCGCTGTTCAGTTTCATAAAAGGTTAGAATACAACAGCTATTAATCCTTTTTCACTTTGACAACTGATCTGAATACAGCGTCTGTTGTAGACTCTTTATAATACAAGATCACAAGAGTTCAAAACTAATTTACTGCTCTTTGTTACACCTGGCAAAAAAGTGAACCTTCTCTAAATGGTTACTGTCACGTTGATATTGTCCTGAAACAAAGATGCAGAGTAACTTTTAAGGCTTTTCTTTTTATCCACATTCATGAATTACTTTGTAATGTCTGAGTATTACTGGGGAAAAAAATCTTCCAAAGAAAAGATTACCAGAAAGAGGGAGGCAAAGGGGCAGAAGGAGGAAGAGAGGGAGGGAAAGGAGAAGAGTTCATATAGGCTTAATCCTTGAAATGTGTTAGGACAAATTTCAGAGGTTTCTTAAATTCCAGAGTCTAACTGAAAATCAGACTGTTTTGAATTGGAAACGACCTTCAAAGGTCATCTATTGCAAACTCCCTCAGTTTGCAGCTAAAGTAACTGAGGCACAGAGAGTGGATATGACATTTAGTGTCATCCAACTCTGGGGCGTTTTTTTTTTTTCCTTTCCTTTCCTTTTTAAAGACTCAGGCTCTGAGTGCCGTGGCCGCTCCTGGGCCTGGCGCCACCAATGATCAGCATAGAAGTTTGACCTGCTCTGTTTCTAACTTGTGTTGATTTATTCCTCTTTTAGGCATCCTGATGACCCCCACCCCCACTTTCAGGTGCTCACCATCTTGATGCCACACTTAGTGGGATAACCTGGTCAGTTTTAGCTCTACTGCAGCTCAGAACTCCCATGCTCAAGAGACACTGACCTCAGTCTCTCTAGTAGCAGGGATCACATGTGTGTGCCACCATGCTTGGCCCATCCAGGGCTTTTCCCACTGTATTACTACAGGCAAAGGTGAGTTTATAAACATCCCCTATCTTCTCCACCAAGTTACCATTTTCATGAGTGATCTCTGCATACGTCACTGTTTACACATAAAGGATCAGTTTGCATCCCAAAATAAAGAGTGTTTAGAGAAAACAAATTTGTTTGACTGGCTTTAATAGTATTTAACTATTCCATTTTTTAGGCCTAACAAATCCACAGGTAAAGTACAAAGCATTCACTGATTTGAAAAGGGAAATCTCTAATCTCCACTGTGCTCACATGTTTATACCAAAGGGTAAAATGTAGCTAGCTTTGTTTTTCAATTAAGCCCGTTTGGGAAATTCACCAACCCTTTTTTCCCTGCATGTCTCAATTATCACTCACTCCTGTGAGCAGAAGGGTGTACAACTAATTCCACACAGGGAGAAGATGAAAGGAGAAGGTGGGAGGGTAGCAGGCTGAAAGCACATTTGTGTGTAGAGCTGCACATATCCTGAAAATAAACAGCAAGAGTAGGTGCCTATACTGGCCTAAGGCACTGACACCTTCAACTTATATGTAGAGTTTGCAACTGGGTATTCAGATCCTGGGGGATGAGGGTGAGGGGCAACTTGGTTACCACAGCAACTGCCCTGGAATTTTTATGGAATCTCTTCTAGGAGATATATGTAGGTGAGTGCTTATATAAACATTCATATAACATCTATATATAATGTCATTTTTTTCCTTTCTCTAATGCCTCATGGCAGTATGGGGATGATGCTGAGCTATCAAGTGCTATTACTGCAGCGCAACATAAATTCTGGCAAGTCTTTGGGAGCTGAGAAGCCTTGAAGTATGCCCCATGGTTGGCTGTGTATCTATTGTCTTCTATCCAGCCTAGCTAAAAGTGGAGGAGTTTATCACTGCATGGGCTACAAGGTGATGGGCTACACCACACAAGAACAGCTCAGGTCACATTAACCTGATAGCTAGAATTATTGGGCTGGTAGATCAGAGGAATGAAGATGTAGTTTACCTCAATTTGAGCACAGCATTTAACAAAATCTCTCATGCTATTCTTGTGGGAAAGATAAAAGAGATGTGGACTAGTCAGCAAAAGATGGATTCGGGACAGGGTGAAAGGCCAGGCAAAAAGTGCAGTCATTAACGGTCTCATGCTGACTTGGAGGTCCCCAGGGGAATGCCCCAGGGCTCTGTGCTTGGCCCTGTGCTGCTATATTAATGATTGGGACAAAGGCAAAGATGACATGCTTATCAAATTATTCAAAAAGTGCCTGACAGGCTAGACCACAGGATGAAATTTAATAAGAATAAAGGTAAAATCTTACAACTGGATTTTTTAAAAAATCAACTTCACTAGTATAACAAGCACTTATTAATTGCTTGTTGTTCGATAACCACTATACTAAATGCCTCGGATGTAAAGAAAGGCAAAAACACTGCCTGCCTTGAAACAGCTTACAATCTAATGGGGGAGAAAGCATTCTTGAGAGGGGAGATATGCTTAGATGACATCTGGTATATAAAAGATCTGATTGTTTTAGAGGACTTCAAATTTAATATGAGTTAACAGTGTGATACATAGCAGCCAAAAACAGCTAATGAAATATCAAGCTTTAATTTGTTCTTATGTTTTTGACTCTTTGTAACCCCATCTGGGGTTTTCTTGGCAAAGACCCTAGAGTGGTTTGCCATTTTCTTCTCCAACTCATTTTACAGATAAGGATACTGAGGCAAACAGGATGAAGTGACTTGCCCAAGGTCACACAGTTAGGATCTGAAGCTGGATTTGAACTCAGGTCTTCCGGATTCCAGGTCCAGTGCTCTATCTACCGCTCCATTTAGCTGCCCAAGCCTTATTAAAAAGAGGCATAGCTACCAAGGGGAAGGCAATGAGTGTTCCACTGTACTTGGCCCTGGTCAGATCACTTCTGAAGTACTGCGTTCAATTCTGAGTACACCCTTTGAGGAAAGACATTGATAAACTAGAGAGTGTCTAGAGGATGACAACCAAAATGGTAAAGGGCCTTTTGTTCATGCCGTATTTGGATGAGGTAAAGGAAGTGGGGATTCTTAGCCCTGGAGACAAGAAGACCCAGAGAGGACAAGGTTTGAGTGTTTGAAATGCCGTCATTTGAAAAAGAGATTTTATTTGCTTAATTTGGCCCCAGAGGCCAGATCCAGGAACAATATCAATCAGTTGATCAAAAAGCATTTATTAAACACTTATTCAAACATTGGTGGGCACATGCTAAGCATTGGGAGTACAAATACAAGGAAACAGGAAAGACATTCTAAGGGTGGGAATGGATGAGGGGTGGGGGTGGGGCAGCCTACAAAGCACCGCTTGGTAAAGAAAGTCTTGAATACAGGCTGGAGAGGAATGAAGACATCCACTGGCTGGCCTGGCCACCTTCCTTAAGTAGAGGTTCTGGGTAGAGCCATCCAATCAGAGGACCGCAGGGGTGGTCGCTATTTCCAGCATGTAAATTTCCAGTACTGGGCTATACTTCTAAGATGAAGAAGAGGTTTCTGGGGCATGGTGAAGAAAATCTGGAGTACAGCCTAAAGAGAAATGAATTCCACAGTGGGTAGAAACCACAGAGAGGAAAATTTAGTCTTTTTCCTGTTCTCTGTCAACCAAGAGTTTTATACTTGGTATAGTTTTTTAAATTAAATTTTATTTCTTAATGAAGAAAAATTGTTTTTCTCTCCCACTCTCCCCCCACCATCCAAAAAAAGAAGAATGAGGCCTTTATAACAAATATGCACAGTCAAACAAAACAAATTTCCACATTGGCCATATCTAAAAAATATTTCTTATCCTGGACCTGAGAGCATCACTTCTCTGTCAAGAGATGGGTAGCATGTTTCTTCATCAGACTGGAGTCATGGTTGGTCATTGCATTGACTAGAGTTCTAATGGGTTTTTTAAAGTTGTTTTTTTACAGTATTGTAATTATATAAATTGTTCATCTGATTCTGTTCACTTCACTTTGTGTCAGTTCATACAAGTCTTCCCATGTAAATTTAGTATTGATGTCAGGAAACAAGAGATACCCCAAAGAAACATAGGCTATCTTGGAAGGTGTCCCTCACATTGGAGATTCTCATACAAAAACTGGATGACCACTTGTGGGATATTCTTAGACCTAAGACCATGTATTAAGTTTTGAAGAGTCTGTAGTCATGGAAAAACACAATTGCAGATCCTTAAATAATTAAAGGATAACAGTATGCTGGCAGCATGATACCCTGGATGTAAGAATAACCTTGTGGTCAGAAAAAAATGAATTCAAGACTTGTCTCTGAAAGACACAAATTAGTGACCAGGAACAGCCACTTAACCTCTCAATGGTTACCTAGAACTCTAAATTATTAAGGAGTTTCCTATCTATTGATGGGAGTAGTTTTCATACCGGGAAAACCCCACACTGATCAAATGAGAGGTCTAGAATATCCCTTCCAAATATACATAGTGTTAGTAATTTTCCAAAGACATTACTACTACCACATTTATCACTCTCACAAAATCCCTATGAGGTAAAGTACAGGTGATACTATAGCTCTTATTTTACAAAAGAGAAAATGAAACGAAGAGATAAATGACCTACCCACAGTCACCAAGTCCAGTGTTCTAGTGTCCCTTATTAATTTACTGCTGACACCCAACACAAGACTTTAAAAAGATTAACATATTCTACTATGATTCCAGTTTATAAGGATGCACAGAGTAATATTTCCTTTGCATCATGGAATTTTCACCTATGTTTTACAGGTACAAAGATGTTTACTCAAAATAATATTGTACCCAAGAGACTTTAAACTTAGTGTTTGTGGGGACTAGATCTGGGAAGAAAATAAGCTGTTAGAGGAATGAACAGAAGTTGCCACATTTTGAACAGCTTCTCAGTCATTAATACATAGATTTAAAATGAAAAAGTCACACTGAAAATCAACATTTTATTCAATTCAAAGTACATCAGGTAATAACTCTATTGGAATTTTGTCCTGTTGGTGCAAAAACACCATTGCAAGAGCCAATAAAAATTGTCCATATCCAGAAAACTTGGTTTCCTGTTTCTGTGAAATGCTTTCCAACTTTTTTGTCTGTAATGTGAGTTTTCTGTGGGGGCTTTTTTCTTCAAAATAGATACTGGAATTCCATAGCAGCAGTTTGAAAATCTAAGGACTATGGACGGGCACCACTGGCTTCTTTTCATGCGGAGCATCTAGTCAACTATTTGACACATAAGAAGTCAAATACCTGTTTAACAGAGATTTGAATTTTTTGAGTATAGTAAAATACCAATTAACCCACATGTTTGAGGAGTTTCTGGTTTCAATTCTTATTGAAAATTCTTTCTAACCTGTCTGTCCTTTTCCTGTTTTGTTGAGCAGAGTCTTGGGAATCAGGTCTCATGGGTGTGAATATAAATTCTCAGTTTCTAGATTTGTAGAAGGAGAAACAGAAAGAGTAGTGAGTTGGTCAGGGTATATGTGCTGAGGCTTGAAAACTGTTGTTGGATGTTCTGTTATTTTACTCAAATCACTGAAGTCAGCTTGTTTTCTTATAATTTGCTTCATTTTTCTAAAAGCAGAAACCACCAAAGAAGTCATGTTAACATCAAAGAATGTTAGAGTTAGAGGGGACTTTAGAAATCATATAAAGTTATTTAGTGACCAAGGCAGCATTACACCTCAAGTCTGCTGACTCCCAGAAATCAGTGTCCTTCACTCCACACCAAAATGAGTTGGCCTTGTTAGTGCTATCCTGCTGAACTGAGGTTTTGCTCTACAAAAGCTAATGTAGAAACACTTTCTCCACTGCAATCTCCCAGCTCTTTTAAGCCTATACAATTACTGAACTTTAGAAATGAGATTCACTGTAAAACACCCAACAATAATTCAAGATAAATGCAAGGATTTCTTTTCCTTAATTGATTGGCTAATGTTGCCAATCAACAAGCAATTACTAAGTGTCTACTGTGTTCCAGGCCCTATGCTAAAGGCTGGGGATACAAAGAAAAGAAATGAAACGGTCCCTTCCCTCAAGGATCTGATGTCTTATCAGGGGAGACAAAATAAAGAAGAGGCAATTATGGGGGATGGCATTAGGAGTGGAAGGGGTGGGCAAAAAGGGTTCATGCAGAAGTTGCTATTTCTTCTAAGACTTGAAGCAAAATATTCTGGATGGGGTGAGAAGGAAGTGTATTCCAGACACCAGAGACAGAGATGGAAGACCATGTGCAAAGAACAAGAAGGTGGCCAGTTTGACCAGACCACTGAATGGAGAAAGGAGGAAAACACATGAGGCTGTGCCACAGGACCATTTATACCATGGTTCCCTCCTACTATTCTCCAACACGGGTTAGCAGAAGTGGACAAATCCGGGACTTGAGTGTTTCAGGGTTAGGGGAACAACATCTTCCTCAAACAACATCTTCCTTGAGGCAGTTTCCTGGAGGACCTTGGCTTTCTAGTGACCTAGAGGCCTAAAAGGTGTTACCTGTATGCAGTCAGCTCCCCTCTGACTTAATGGATGTCTAAAGACCACAAGATTCATCACACCTTTCCCTCTTGACACATTTAAATATGGAGACAAGGGAGGCTATGTATACAGAAGCCAAATGTAACTGTGTCCTTGTTGTGTATCCTTGCTATGTCAAAGCTAAGTAAACCTCCTTTCATTAACTATTAAACGGCTGATGAGTACCTCATTTCATCCCAACATTGAACCCGAGCTAACAGGGTATGAGAGTTAAGACTGCCCCTAATAGGTTGGAAAGGTAATAAGGACCATGTTGTCAAGGGCTTTAAAGAACAGACAGAAAGCTTTATATTTGATCCTAGAGGTAATAAAAAGTCACTAGAGTTTACTGAATAGGAGAATTATGTGATCAATCTGCATTTAATGAAAATCATTTTGGCAGCTGAGTGGAAAATGGTCTGGAATGGGGAGAGACAAAACATGACAAGACCAATTAGGAAGGCTTTGTTTAGAGCCTGGTCAAACATCAAAGATACCAAGTCATCCACTGCATTCTGCGCCATCACCAGTCATCCTAATTTTTGTCCCTTCGCTGGACTTTGAGGACTCAGGAAGAGAGAATGAGGCTGATGACTTTGTGCAACTCTGCCTCATTGAAATCCAATTCACGTGCAAGCTAGTACATCACCCATGACGTCACTGGTCCTCTTCAAAAATGAAGGCAAACACAGCAGCAATGGTCTAGGCAGGAGGTCACGAAGGCTTGGACTAAGGTGGTGGTTGGACACATAGTATGAGGGGCACTACATGTTGCAGAGGCAGAAATGCCAAGTTTTGGTAATTGATCAGACATCTGTAATAAGGGAGAATGAGAAGTCCCAGATAATACTGAGGTTACAAACCTCTTTTATCTTTCTTTTTCATATTTGAATCCCCAGCTCTTAATTCAATGCCTGGCACACAGTAGGCATTTCATAAATGCTTATTGACTGACCAAAAAATCTTGGTGATTAAAAGAATGGTGATACCCTCCAAAGAAATAGGGGGAAGTTCAATTCATTCAACCTAGCTATTCAGTAGGAATAAAGAGCCAGAGAAAATTTTCTCCACAATCTTTCCCCAAATTATCTTCCCACCAACCTTGCTTCCCATTACGCCTGCCCAAGGGTCCTGCTACTTGCTGCTCCCTGGCTGGGGCCTGCTTTCTCTTGCCTCTACGCCATTCCACTTGCCTAGAACATGCTCCTCCCTCATCTTTGCCTGTTGCAATCCTGAAGTGAAGTCTCACTTCTCCCTTGAAGCGTGCCCTGAGCTCGCTGAATGGAAACAATTAAGACTACTCCCTTCCCAAACATTCTGAGAACACCTGGTAGAGTATAAGCATCTTGAGGACAGGAAGTACTTGATAAGTGCTAACAGACTGATTGATTTCTCCTTTGCCCCAATTACCTTCCACTTCGTATCAAACTTATATACCTGTTGTTCGCTCTTTCCTTCCCACTGGATTATTAGCTCCTTGAGAATGAGGACTCTGTGACATTTTTCATCTTTATATACCAAAATTCAAGGACAGTGCTTTGTATATAGTAGGCAATTAATAAACATTCGTTGAACTTAATTGGATTCCGTTCTGCATTGGACTGACACAATCATGGTCAGACAAAGTAAATGTGTGGTGGACAACTTGTAAAGATTGCTGTGTTTCAGAAACCATGTACCTCAAGTCAAGTAAGTCTATAAGAGTGCATGGTAGCAAATATCTAGTAGATCAAGGGGTTTTTCCATCATTCTCTACCTTAGTTTTTACACCAAAGCTTTACTGGCACTTTCTGGCTACACATCAGCAATCAGTGGCTAGGGCAGGAAGAAACCATGAAGGCAGACAGCCATCATCTCTGTACCACACCAGCCGCTTAGCCATGCTGTTAGCAAAGTGGGGTCCATGTCATTTGGCTTTGTGTACAGTACAGAAACACACACACACACATGTATACACCTGAGGGAACAAGAAAACTACAAGTCAGCCATCACATCATCAAATTCCCTTTCAGAACTGTTCATGCAAGATTTAGAAAAAAACACCGAATGAAATCATGGTACTCATGTTCATGAAAACAGCTAAAAAAGATATTTGTGAAGTCCATTAATGTTCCACCTCCCTGAAAATACATTTCTAATCTAACAAAGTCAAGTTTGTGTTTCCACTTAATTTATAATAATATTCTTGGACAGTTTTAATAATGTTGATATACTATGGGAGGTACATTGGGTAACAACAGAAGCCGAAATACAAGCATTCATGTTATTTCTACTTCCCTTTCAAACTAGTCAGATGAAGAGAGATTTGCTGTGCCTCAGTCTATCCTCTGGCCTTGCTTGCTAATATTCTGCCACACAAACCCTCAGTCTGATCTGAGAGAGACAGCATGGTCCAGTGAAGGGAACACCAGCTGCAGTCAGAGGCTTGGTATGAGACGACCAGGAGTCACAGCATCCCAAGAGAATTCCAAAAAGACACTGGTGAGAAGAAAACAAAGGGGCCCAAATTAATTTGTATACATTTCTGTAATCACTTACTTTCATCATCATTGGAAGATAAGCCATATTTGGATGCTACCATCTCAGTTCCTGATGTACTAGATGGGGAAAGAAAAATGGCATTTAGAAGAATAAAGGTAGAAAGAGTGGTTGGACCAAACCAAATATATATTGAGGAAACCTGCACAGGAAGGAACATAATCTTGAAATTATTCAGGCTTTAGCAGATATTTCTGGGGCACCTAGGTAGCACTTCAGTAGATAGAGTGCTAGATCTGGAGTCAGGAAGACTCATTTTCCTGAATTCAAATCGAGCCTCAGACATTTACTAGCAAGTCACTGGGCACGTCGCTTAATCCTGTTTGCCTCAGTTTCCTCATCTGTGAAATGAACTGGAGAAGGAAATGGCGAACCACTCTAGTATCTTTGCCAAGAAAACCCCAAATGGGATCACAAGGAGTCAGACATGACTGAAAAACGACTAAACAACAAAAAAAGATATTTCTGGGAGATAACAAGACCAAAATAATGAGGAAAAATTACAGATCATGACAAGTAACTCCGTAAGTAACCAAGAGACCATCAATAATTACTATGTACATAGTTTCACATCTTTATTTAAAAAATTTTCAAAATGTTCTCCATGCATGTTAAGGGCATCCTCAATAAGAAAGAGGTAGTTTTTTTAGAAAATGATATTCCATGGCAGACTACATTCTTTACAATCACACAATTGAATGAAATCCTCCTTCCAGAACTGCATTTAGTTGTTGATTACAGAAAACATTTGACTCAGTTTTAGAAAAATATAGTCTTTAAGACTCTCCTCCAACAGAGTCCCTCATGCTTAGGTTAAGATAACATAAGATTCCTGGGTAAACACAACCACAAAGAACTCTGTTCAGTGACCCTTTGATTATTAACAGAAAGCAAAACATAAAACAAGAAGTCTTACGCACACGATAGGGGTTGGCCACTGTCATGAAGGACATTTTGTACAAGGTCATAATAAAAAGGGAATTCCTGCAACTAATGGTTCTGTAATCTGTTTGCAGGTGATATTGACTTGGTTTTATCAGACCTTGGAACATCATTGGGCATCACCAATGAGCTCTGTGATTATTAAAAAGAATGAGTCTAATAACTCATACAGGAAAAATGAAAGGGATAAAATGTCTATTGGCCAGTCAACAACATGAAGTTAGCCCAATCCATTAGTCTATATCAGTACATCAATTTAAGATGGGCACTGCAAATGGGTAAGGAATGGAACAGAAGGAAGAGAATGGGAATTGTATTTGGGATATAAGAAAGCCCCTTTAATAATTGCTAGCCACTCCCTTGCACAAAAGCCCATCTTTTCAACACAAATGTTTGGGTGACATTCTCTAGGGGGTGCTGCAGTGGATACAGCACTGAGCCTGGAGTCAGGAAGATCCATCTTCCTGAGTTCAAATCTGGCCTCAGACACTTAATAACCTGAGGTTGTTTTGTGTGTATCTTTGTAGCTCATAGTGACAAGCACCTAGTAGGTATGTGTGTAATAAAAGCCTGTTGAATGAATGAATGAATCTGAACTCCTAAGTAGCACTTAGATATTGTAAGAGGAGAGTCAAGATTGGAAAAGACAATGAGCCAGCCATGAGACTAAGGGAAGCCACCAGGTGGACAGCCAGCATGTGGCCCTGGGATTATTAAACGAAATATTAAACAGCTAGAGGAAAGCCTCCAGAATTTGGAATCAATCTCCTATGGAGAACTTAAAGGAATGCATGGATAAGAACTGTGAAAAGACATCTATGGTTCACAGATTCACTAGTGTATCCATGTAGGCAGTCATGGAGGAAAGTATCTGTGTCTTATATACTAGCAATAAGAACTACGCAATACCAAGAAAAACTGAAAAACACATATAGGCTACATAGACATTATCTCCTTTGATTCTTATAACATTATAATCACAGATGAGGAAACTGAGCCTCGGGCAAGTTAAATAGCTTGCCTGTGGTCACCCAGCTTGTGAGAGATCTGAACCTATATCTTCCTGATTCCAAGTCCAGTAATCCACCTATAATAACAAGGATTATTTACAAATAAGCATTTTTGTCATATGCCCCATGTAAATATGTGTGTGTGTGAATTAATGTGAATAAACAAAAAAAACCCATTTATTAAGCACTTTCTATGTGGCAGGCACTGTGCTAAGCACAAGGGATACAAATAGAAGTAAGCAAGATAGAGCCTGCCCTCAATGAGCTCACATCCAGTGGGGGAAGGCAATCCACATGGGGAACTGGAGATAGAAGAGGGGGCTGACTGTCTCACAGTGGCATGGCTTGGAGCTGTCTGGGAAGTGGCCCTATGTGTAATCATTATAGGCTCAGGGGAGGGAGTAGGCTTGTGATTTCACTATTCTAGGTAATTCCCTGATAAGGAAACTCCCCCTTCAAATGCAGGGCAGCATCTTCTCTGCACCTTCCAGTCCTCATGGGTGGCTGCCTTCAAGCGCTGTGAGGTTAAGTCTCTTGCCCAGGGTCACAGAGCCGGGGTATGTCCTGGCTTCAAGGCTGGCCCTCTCTCCACTATGCCATGCTGTCTCTTGTTACCATTGTACCACTTCTTCAAGTCATAACTGAAAGGTAATTGTGTCATATTTTCTATGAACTGACTATCGTAGATAATGGATTCTTTTCTACAACAGGCTAAGACTGTCTCTCCAGTGCCAAAACAATGTCAATTCAGAGGGAAGTTGCCAACCCGGCTGTTTGGCAAACACAAATAAAACAACCAGTTGGTTGAAATGTTCACTTTTAACTGACTGTTATAGCACTATACAGACACAACCTACAATATTCACATTTAACCGAGACAGCTCAAAATGGAGTAAGGAAATTAATCTAACAAAAGAAACAAGGAACAGGTCACAGCAGTGATATGAAATATTAGAAATTAAGGAAAGAGAATCAGCAGTGTTAGAAAGTCCCACATTAGCATCTCCCCAAAGGTGGGATTTGCACCCATGTCATTTTCTTCCTCGCACAATAATCAAAGAGAATCCAAGGTCATTGACTTAAAGCTGGAAGGGACCTCAAAGGCCTCCCAATTTCCCACATAATGACTGAGGGCCAGAAAAACAAAGTTACTTCCCCAAGGTCACACAGATAGTAAGTAATACAGCTAGGATTTACACCGTAGATTTCTGACTCCACATCCTGCATTCTTTCCATTAATGGATTTTTTTAATGAAATAAGGATTAATATCACGATTGATTATAATTGGCATGGCTGGCTGGACCAGTCATCAAGTAAGAAAAAAGCAAAGAAAATACCCCTTTCAGAAAATGTCCCTTGTGTCCATTTCAAACATTTATTGAAATCTGTTCTATGTTCAGTGCTTTGTACTATGTACTGGGGATACGAAGATGGATAGCTTTCAGATCATCTCCAGCCTGATGCCTCTACTAGGACAATCACCTCCATGTCTTCACCACTGGAAAATTAAACACTGCCCCTTGAGCCACTCTGGGCTATGATATGCCATTCTGGGCCTTATCTTACTGAAATCCAGGAACTTCCTGGACATCTCCACTCATGTCACCAAGTGTGTCCCCCCCCTTTCCTGCTCTCTATTTTGGTCTCCCCTCATTCGTATCACCAAAGAGATTTTTAAAAGAGAGAAAGGTCCTCTGCAAAATTATTTATGTAACAAAGAACTAGAAACCAAGGAAGGTATCAATTGGGGAATGACTAAACAAATTTTGGTATATGAATGTAATGGGATATTATAATACTATTGGAAGCAAGGAAGGGGACAGCTTCAAAAGATATGTGTGAACTGATGCAGTGAGAACAGAACCAGGAGGGCAATTCATACTAGAATAACAAAATTATTTTTGTTTAAAAAAGAACAACTTTGAAAGACTTAAAGATGTGATCTACACAAAGATCAACCAGATTCTAGATAAATCATTTTGCCCACTTCCCAACAAAGAAGTGTGGACATAATCATTACAGGAATTTGTTTTCTTGACTATGCATATTTAAGGGCCAGGGTCTCCCACTGCATTCTGGGCCATATCCAGTTGTCCTGATGAATATCAGGCCACTGAACCCAGATGGCTCAGGAGGAGAAAGTGAGGCTGGTGACCTTGCACAGCCCTCCCTCACTCAAATCAAAGTCAACTGCAAGTCATGTCATCATCTTGATGTCATGGCCCTCTTCCAGAAGGAAGGACAAACACAACCACAAAAACAATTTATTGTAAGGGTTTTTCTTTTCCTTTTTCAGTGGGGGGGGGGGAAGGGGGAGAAAAATAAATGCTTGTTAATAAAAACTTAATCTTTTTTATAAGAACAGAAGCCCCATGAGGACAAGGGCTATCTGGCATGCTTTTATTTGTATCCCTAGTATTTAAGACATAGCCTAGCACATTGTAAACTCTTAATAAATGATAGATCTAGCTGGCTGTAGCACAGTCCCCAGCTTCAAGGAGTCTAACACTCTAACACAGAGAAAAGACAGGTATACGAATAAAGTGTGCTACCAAGCAGAACAGACTAAATGAGAGCTGTCAATAGACAAAGGAAGGAAATGTAAAGTGGGGGTGAAAGAAGAACCTCATTCCTAAGAAATCATTATGGCCAACACAGTAGCATAAAAATGACCCTCGAGTCTATTTTCTAATGGCTACTTTCTTCCAATAAAAAAGTTTTAGTTCAAACCAATCTGCATCTCTAGCCATCTAACAGCATATCAAGTGACTCTTTGAAGTCAACGGGCATTTATTACTTCTTTTCTTACTCTGTGACAATTCCCTTGGCACCCTGGGGTCAGCTCTCCTTTCCTGATTGGGAGCTGTCCACCTGGCCCACTATTTCAGGAGGAGCCCTGGCACCTTACACAGCACCTCTGACTCCCCTCTCCTGACTTCTTTTTGTCTTCTTCCTTTCCTTCTCCCCTTCCCACCTACCACAATTCCCAGCTCCCCATTTAAGTGTCTTCCCCCTCCTTGAGGACAGGGACTATGTGGCTTAATTGCATTTTTATCCTCCATGCTCAACCCTACTGCCTGGCTCATGGTTAGGACTTAACAACTGTTTTATGTATCTAGCTATGTATTTCTATAGAGCCACTATAAAACTGTGTTTGACTGTTTAATTAACAGTTGTGAAATGAGACATTTAACAAAAACAATTGAATTTTACACCAAACTTATGGAACCTTCAGTACTATTTTCCCAGGTAACCACCTGAATGACTTTGCCGATGCTGGAGAGGACAAAGAAATAGAGGGGACTTGAGGCTTAGGACTATTCAAGATGAACATCTGGAGCCCTGGGACTCAAAAGCAAAGACTCTATAAGGAGTTTAACCTTGCCACTCAGTGATAATCTTAGCAGAGAGATTTCTCCTTAGAACAGACCAGTAGATGAGGGGTTCTTAACGTTCTCTGTGTATGTTCTGGATTCATTGAGCTGTTGGGCTTATGGACACCTCAGAATAGTGTTTTTAAGTAATAATATGAAATACATTGGATTATAAGGGCAACCAACTATTTTTAAAAAAAACAAGTTCTTAGCCATTCACCCAGAACCCAAGAACCTTGAGGAGAACTAAGCTTCCTCCCCAGTGCCTTCAGCCATTCTCCTGGCAGGCAGCCTCTGTGGAGATGTGGCCTAGTCCTGCTCTTGCAGGGGCTCCAACTATATACTGGAAGGCAGCCCTTGGCACTGTAAATGGTTCACCACCTGAAACTGACGGCATTTTATCAGTGGAAATGATAGTAAAGATGAGGCACTGCCACCTGCTTTGTCTATGCCCCCTGGGACTTTTCCATCTGACTTACATATGAAAACTCCCCTACATATGGTCTTCCTCATAAGAATGTAAGCTCCCCAAGACAGGGGAGGGGCTGTCTTGGTTTTCTATCTGAATCCTCAGTGCTTGGAACATAGGGTTTAATAAACAATTCATTCATTCACTCATTCATTCATTCTTCACCTAATAGAAAGTTTCCCATATTCTAATCAATGTAATGATAGAACAAGTGTACGTCTGAATAATAAACTTCATGTTCATACATCATTTAGAGGTTGTTTTGACCTAGTATTTTTTAAAGTGATTAACTTGAAATGCACTATTTTTTACAATTTATACTTAAGACTTTATTTTCTCCTTATTAAGAATGTTTCCATTGATTTAATTGAAATCTCCCTGCAGATTACCAAACTGAAAAATACATTTAGCTTTATATTAGCAGACTTCATGAAAATGAATGACAGATGTCAGAGGTCTTTGGGAGGAATTTAACACATGAAGAACTTACACGTAAGAGCATTTCACTGGCTAAATGTTCAATGAAAACGTCTTATTTTGATTTGTTAATGATGATGTCCAGTAATTGGTTGCAAACTATTATAGATTATGACTATTATCAGAAAGGAAGCACTTCATGGGAAAATAGTTGAAAAATTAGAATATTTATAATTTCTCCAATAATCTCTGAACTTTATAAAACCTGTAAGCCAAATCCTTTGTGCTCGCATAAAGAAACGTATTTCAGAGTATGAAATAAGCCAATTGCATAAACTTTGGTATGGGCTCTTGGGAACAGGTGAGTACCCAGGAGGCCTGTGAATGGATTTCAGAAGATCTGGGAGCATTTTAAAAAATATTCTGACAACTGCATTTCAGTATAATGGATTTCCTTTGCAATCTTATGTGTTTGGATTTTATGCATCTAAAATCATCATTCTGGGACTGGGAGGGGGCACAGACTTTACTAGATTCTCCCAGAAAAAGTGGCGTATCTATGCTCTATAGCCTATATAGAGGGATAACGATCAGTATGAGCTGAGGCCATACTCACTCTGACAAAATCCCAGATCGTGCAGGGAATCGCCAGTTCACCTAAGTTACCGTCGCCTGGCCATGAAGGGCACAAGTTCTACGTTTTGTGACATGGGACACCACAGGGTTAACTGAAATCATTAGTTCAATTAAAATAAGAATAAAAGACAAGAAGAGGCAGTGTGGTATACTCAAAAGTTCACTGGACCAGGAACAAAGACAAATTAGAGTCCTGGCCCAGATCTGCTCAATGATGATGATGATGGTGATGATGATGATGATGAAGATGAAGATAATGGTGATGATGTTGACACTTATATAGCATTTTTATGGTTTGCAAAGTTCTTTTACATCTATTATCTCATTTGATCCTTACAATAACCTTGGAAAGAAGCTACCATTATTATCACCACTTTATAGATGAAGAAACTGAGACTACAAAAGTAGTCAGTATTTGACAATGACTTGCATAGGGTCACACAGTCAGCTAAATGTCTCCAGTAGGATTCACACCCATGTCTTCCCTCTAAGCCCAAAACTCTACCCACTATGTCACCCTGCTGCCTTGGTGTGAGCCCTTGAGCAGGTCTCTTCCCTTCTTTTTCTCTCAGTCTTCTCATGTGTAAAATGAAGGGGTGTGACTAAATGGTCTTTAAGGATCCCAGCAGCAATAAAATTCTCAGATTCCAAGATCCTCTGTGTTAGATTCTTCCTCACTATCAAACAGATGCATTTTGCATCAGTAAGCTTGCATTATGCTTACAAGGGCACTCCATTCAGAGTTCCTAACCTTACTTGTGTATTCGTTATTGTTCAACCTAGAAACTAGTACAAAGCTGTTTCCACTTGTAGGTTTGAATGAGTTTCAGGAATGTTTCCTCTATTTTCTCCTTCTTTAAAACAAGCTAGGACATTCCTTACCAGAGTACCAAGGTAGTAACAGAAAATCTGCTTGATTTTGTATCACTACAGTGACAAAGATGCTGTTGTAACATCATGCATCCTCCCTCCAGATTAGTACCAGTGCTTTTCAGCTCTTATTATGCGCACTGCGGGCTATAGAGAATGAGAGAGTTCACCAAAAGTGACGGGTGAGCAAACAATGTGAGAAACAAACACTATGAACATGCACACAAACATTTATCTCCTTCCTGAGATTTTCATGGAAAACTCCTAATGGAGGATGGGGAAATCTCCCCAGAACCAAACAGAACAGGGAGCGATGGAACCTGACTGCAGGAAGGGCATTCAATTTGTTTTCAGTGCATTGTGTCTGTGGACTCGCCTTCTTTATCCAGCTCAAGCCAACATTTAAGTCATGGGTTCTTTTAACTCTATCGTTTATATACTATCATTATTGAAGATATGAACATTGCTCTAGTCAAAGTAAGTTGTGGTTTATTGTCTAACTTGTGCTCCATCTGCTGGCTGGCTGGCCACACAACAACAAAAAACGTTGTGTATAATATTGTACTGGTAATGAATTTCACCATTGTCCATCATGCTAAGTGACATTGGGCAGGATATTAAAATAATAAAGGCTAAGAACATCTAACTCAATTTCATGATATCAGAACATCTTGGGAGTCACATTTTGGTCTGCCCTGCTTTTGTTACTGTCTTAATGGTACAAAAATACCAATTTTGTCATCCATGTGGTAACTTTTGAATGAAAGTATTTGTAATCACGGCATGGATGGTTGGTATTATAAATCTATACAGATATTTCAAAAATATTGATATTCCCACTACATTCTGACTTGGGTTTACACCTCCCCTCCTTTGGAGATCAATTTCACAGATGCACACTAATTCACTTTCTCCGTTACCTCTCTTTGGGCTCTATCTGACTACTAGTTTCACATAATTACTTCTGTGAAAAAGTAACTAGCCTTCTCATCCTCCTGATAAGGACTTCTCCTCTCTCAAAGGAAAATTAATCTTAGAAGAAAGTGAAGGTTATCAAAGGCAGCTACTTTCTTTCACAGTTGATTACTGTTCTTCTTGTATGTTTTATACATGCAAGTGATGAAGGAAGTGTAACTATGGCCCAATTGTGAATTAAAGGTCTTCATGGCTAACCCTAAATGCTCTAACCTAGGGCTGGTCTTCAGTTACTACTCTTTGGGGTGACTTTCTGTCCCCAAGGTACAGAGGAGGAAAAAGCCAAACCTGCTTTATCCCTGATATTTTTGATAAAGATAACTAACTATCAAGAGAAGAGTGCCTTTTAAATATAAGAAATATTTAAAAATAAGAAAATGTAAAGGATTACATCTAACACAAAGTAGGCTGCCAATCACTACATTTTATTTTCCCACTAGAGCAAATGAATTAAAAGAAATTTCAGTGAAAAAACAAAATAGAGCTCAGGGATCTCACGATTTGTTTGAACACCACAAGGCCCACATGTAATGGGCATTATGTGCTCAGTTTGCTCTGGGGTCTTCAACTTATAGCTGTGAAAGAATTAGCTACTGAATTAATTCAGATAATCTTAAAAATAATTTATATTAGTCAAACTGGAATGTAAAATCACAGAGGAACAACCTAAAAGCTACTAAAGGTGTGTGTGGGCTTTGTAAAAAATTTAAATCAAGTTCTGAGGTGTATTTTCAAGGACATGCAAATTAGGAGGTTGGTGAAGAAACAATTTGCTATGGTCTAGAGACCTAGCAATGAGTAAGGCTGAGAGACAGACAGACTTCCTACCGTGTTTTCTTTCGTCGTCTGAGGTTATAACAGCAGCACGGCCAGCCTCTCCTACAATGCCCAGCTAAAAGACATAAGCAAGGTAAGCAACATTTGGTGTCCACGGATCTACTCTAGAAATTCTCTTTCCATAAGAGACCACCAGTCCAAACTCAGTCAAAATGGGCCCGTCTGCCATTCATCGCTTTCCACAGATTCTATCAGGATTTGGAGTCTTATAAGACAGACCATTTGTACATTTGGCAACCATGAAAAGCTGAACATAAAGAACAAGGAGGCTGAAAAGTTCCCTAAAATCAGAGTTTCTTGTTGGGATAAGTCACATTAGGAGCAAAAGGAAAAACAGCAGCGACTAACATGTGTAATATGACTGATGGACGGAACCTTCAAAGTATCTCTTAGTAAGCTGTTAGCAAAGAAAAGCATGGAGCTCACTGTTCCAATATTGTGGAAAAGCTAAAAGGAAAAAGGTCGAAAGGGAGATTTCATTAAAAAGGAGAAAGTATATCATAATCTTAAGTAGACTTATCAGCGAGTGAGAGAAGAAGAGGGAGAAGGCCAGGACCATGGCATGGAGGGAAGGCTGGCCAAAGGATATCCCTTCGGTCACAGGGGCTCTGTGACCCCAGGCAAGACACTTAACCACATGGTATCTCTGACAACTAACTCTCTAGGACCAAATATTACAGATCTGCATTGACAGAGGTAATTCTTCTCTAGGAATTGTCTTCTATTCCAATGAAATGAGAATCTAGTCCTGTTCCCCTCTTTACTGCCACCTCTATTCCCCTCAACTCAATTCTTCCCACTTCCCCCCAAATAAAAGACCACAATTTGTCAGTAGATTTGATACATTAAAAAATGTGGTCAACAATAAGAGAACCAACCCAACCCTTTAAAGTTTAATATGGCAGGGAGATGGAGAAGGGGAGGTCCCTTTTTTCAAAAAAAAAAAAAAAGAGAGAGAAAGATTGTATATAGCCTATTAGTAAGAATTTAAACTCCTTAGATGCTGAAGCTCAGAGAAGATAATTCATTTTGCCAAGGTCACACAACTACAGGTGTGGAGCTGGGATTCAAACCCAGGGCTCTCTTGACTCCAACTCCAGCACTTTTCCTACTAAATCATTCTACCAAATAAGCAAGAACAAAGTGAATACTAGGAACATATGTGTAAAACTTCTATAAGATTGCACACTGTCTTGGGGAGGGAGTGGGGAGGGAGTGAGGAAGGAGGGAGAAGGAGGGGAAAAATCTTAGACATATGGAAGTGACTGTAGAACACTAAAAACAAAATAATTTAGAAAAGAACAAAGTGAATAATAGACATCTTTTTCTGTTGTTACTAATTATGGTTTTAGTTCGTACCTTAAATATTCATGATTACATCAACATGGGTATTCCTGCACTTGTGGAGATCACAACCTTTCCATGTAGATACTCTTGCTGCAGTTACAATGACCAAAAACAATTCATCCTCTCTGATGAGGGCTTTGGCCTTCAGCTCTGGATAACCCACTCTGTGCTCAACTGGTCCCCAGTGGCCTTGTTGCTATTTGGCACACACAACACTACATCTCCTATCTTTGTCCCTTATGCCTGGAATATTCTCCTTCCTTACCTTCATCTCCTAGACTCCCTGCTTTCCTGCATGATTCAGCTTAAACATGTGTCCCATTAAGATAATAAGATCATCCAAGATTCTTTACTCAATAAAGGCGATAAAACCAGGAACTGGAATAGGGATTCTCTAAGAGGGTGAGGTCCCCACAATTCTCACATTGGCAAGTGATACTGTGCTAACTGCACTAGGCACTGAAACATTGTAAAACCTCCTAAAAGCAGTCCACACTTACTCAGAGCAGTTTGGCCTGACCGTTGATGTAGACAAAAACAATGTGGAGGAAGAATGCCTATTATCCTACGACATACAGTTGGCTGAACAACCTCTAGGGCTGGGTCATCAATACATAATCTTGGATAGACACTGTAGGAAGACAGTAAACTGGACACACAACCAAAGAAGAGGAAGAGAATAGGCTGGACTGCATCTGGGAAACTACACAGTTCTTTCAGTGACCTCAGGCTTCTCCCTCATCCAGCATAACAAGGTTCTATCTTTTTAATATAAATATTCTTACAATGAAGTTATATAGCTGCTAATCATGGGATACTATTTTCAATTAATCAAAACTGTGGGTTATCCAGAAGGCAAGTCCCACAGTAAGAGTAAGGGACAACAGATGAATATTCCGCAAGCCCTACTGGTACCTATGTCACATCAAGAGACATACAGGAAGGCTTCCAGCACATAGAGAGTAGACTCTCCATAGAGGATTTATAGATGAACATGGAAAAGAATAACCAAGATCACAGACTCACTGAAGCACTGAATGTTATAAGGGTAAGCAAGATATGGGCCTGGCTCTCAAGGAGTTTAGAATCTAGCAGGGCTGAAAAGGCATTTGTTTCATAAAACGAATATCATCTCTTCTATAAAACTTGGAGTTCCTTAAGGTGAGGGATTCTGTGTCATTCAATATTTTGTTTTCTCCTCTAGTATCAAGAATGCTACTCTGCAAACAGTAGGTATTTAATAAGCACCTATGAATAAATGTCTCAGATTTATAAAATTTAAGTTTACATATCAAATGCTTAGCTATGTCTGCATGCCATCTGGGAAAAGCAAATATATCTGGGGCATTACCTATCCCAATTCCCACAACAACTGTTCTAAACTTGCCTCAAGCCTCTGAAACTACCTTCTTCTCTATATATCACAACAACTATTTCCACAGGAGAGAACTCCTTAAAAATCAGAATTGACCACATGGAAGACGTACAAAAATCCACTGAAGTAAAAGTAAAAGCAGAATTGACCATTTGGAAAGGAAGGTACAAAAGCTCACTGAAGAAAATAATTCCTTAAAAATTTGAATTTGGTAAATGCAAGCTAATAACTCTATGAGACATCAAGAAGCAATAAGACAACCAAAAAGATGAAAAATAGAGGAAACTGTGAAATGTCTCACTGGAAAAAACTGACCTGAAAAATAATCTAGGAGAGACAGCTGGAGAATTATGGGACTACCTGAAAGCCATGATAAAAAAAAGAATTTAGACATCATATTTCAAGAAATTTTCAAGGAAAACTGATATTCTAGAATCAGAGGATAAAACAGAAATTAAAAGAATCTATTGATCATTTCTGGAAAGAGATCCCCAAAGGAAAACTCCCAAGTATATTATAAACAAATTCCGGAGCTCCTAGGTCAAGGAGAAAATGTTGCAAGCACCAGAAAGAAGCAAATCAAATATCATGGAGCCATACAAGATTAGCAGTTTCTACATTAAAAGATCAGACAGCTTGGACTGTGACATTCCAGATGGCAAAGGAGCTTCAGAAAGGTTATACTGTTTACATTCCTACAAGGAAGGATGATACTTGTAACTTCTAAGAATTTTATCATTATTAGGGCAGTTAAAAGACATATACATAGACAGAGGGCACGGATGTGAGTTGAAAATGATGAGATGATGTCTAAAAAAATAAAATTAAGGGATGAGAAAGAGTAATGAACTGGAAGAAGGGGAAAGGAAAGGTAGAATGGGGTAAATTATCTCACATAAAAGAGGTGTAAAAGAACTTTTACAGCAGAGGGGAAAATGAGGGAGGTAAGGGGGAGCACTTGAACCTTACTCTTATCAGAATTGTTCCCAAATGGGGAATAATGTACACACTCAGTTGGCTATAGAAATCTATCTTACTCTACCAGCAAGTAGGAGGGGGAGGGGATAAGAGAAATGAGAGGTGATAGAAGGCAGGGCATATTAGGGGAGATGATAGTCAGAAGCAAAACACTTTTGAGGATGAACTTCCTGTGTTATCAGCCACTCTCACTTCCTCCAACTTCAACTTCCAGAACTAGCTTACAAATGAACTGTGCAAGCTTACTTTTCAAAAGTAAGCCTAGTGGTGCCCTATGCAATTGGACCACAAGAAGGAGACTGCAATTACTATCACAGATCTGATCCTATGAAATGGAGAAATCATTTTATCATAAAGATATGCAGAGGCAAAGAGATGCAGTATCTGAACTCTAAAATGACCCTGGAAACTTAGAAAGCATTATTACATCTTTTTTCTTTGCCATCTACATTCCTGCTCCATTCAAAAGATATGAGCTTGGGAGATCATACAAGGCATAATTTTTTTTAAAAAAAGCCAAGAACAAGGTGAGAGCACCCTAGATAAAATGGTCACCAGTCTGGATCTGGCATCCAAATACAAGTTATCCACATAGTCATCAGACTCCAGAAGGCTGCAGTTTCTTTATAGGTCTCATCGAGACCACCCTATGACTCTTTATGGATCCCAAAGCCAGAGACATGTCATAAATTTGAATTAAAAGTAAATAATAAAGATGAGGACAAATGGTGACAGCGATGTGGCTTAGTGCCCTGTACTTGCAAACAGGAAGTTTTGATACCAAATTTCATTTCGAACACTTCATAACTGTGGCACCCTAGCCAAGTCATATTCAATTGTTTCACCCTCAGGCAACGCCTTTGTCAAATGGGTACAATAAGGATAATGCCATCTGTGTGTTTCTAAAAGTTTGATTGAATGCAATTGAAAACCTTCTGCACTGATAAAAATGAATGTATCTAAAATATGAATCAAAGAGGTCAAATGGGAAAAAATCTTTTTTATCAATTTCTCTAATAATAATAATATCTTGGCACCCAAGATATAAAAACAATAGATATGCCTATAAGACCAAAAGCCATTATCTAAGAGATAAGTAGTCAAGAGATATGAACAAACATTTCCCAAAAGAATTACAAACTATTTAATAACCACAAGATAGAATGTGCCAAATCACTAAACAGAGAGATGCAAATCAAAACAACCTTGAGGTTTGCTAAAGATTGCTAAAAATGACAAAAGATGAGAACAGTCAGTGTTGGAAGGATTGTGGGATGATAGGCACATTGTTGATGGAACTGTGAATCAGTGTAACCATTTGGGAAAGCAATTTGGAATTATGCCAATAAAATGATTAAATGTACATAACTTTTAGCCCAGAGATTCCACTGCTGAATTTCTGCCCCAAGGAGGTCCTTAATAAGAAGGTCTCTATATATAACATAATGTTTCTGACAATACTTTTTGTAATAGTCAAGAATCAAAAACAAAACGGATGCCTATCGACTGAGGAGTGGCCAAACAAATTACGGTACATAAATATAACAGAATATTACTGTGCTGTATATGATAGGTACAGAAAAGCATGGAAAGATTGACACGAACTGATGCAGAGTAAAGGAAGCAGAGCCAAGAAAACGATATACACAGTGTTTGAAGTAATGTAAACATATATCGCCACAAACACAGACAAGCATGGCTCAAAACAAGAAATTCATTAAGAGACTCCTTGCTGACCCTTTTATGGAGGTGGGAAGTCCGCAAGTGGTGCATGTTGTACCTATTCCGTTATACTGATGTTTTCAGTGTATACTGGAATGGGAAGGGATAGTGAGGGAAACTATGATGATATAAAAAAATAAGACATAAAAACTTTTAAAAAAAGAATATGAGTATGTGTTGAGTCCACATAAGATTGCATGTGGTCTTGGGGAGGGAGGGAGAGAAAATTTAAAACTTATGGAAGTGATTGTTGAAAGTTGAAAACAATTAATAAATAAATGTGAAAAAAAGAGAATGTGAGACTTTTAAGGGCTGAGGTCATTTTCACCGCTCTCTTTCATATTCCAGCACTTAGCACAGTGCCCAAAACATAGTACGCACTTGATAAATGCTTCTTGATTGATTGGCTAGTGTCTTCCCTCCAAAAAATGACCTTGTATCTACTCTGTTTATACGTATATATGTACATATAGACTGTAAGCTGCAGACTTCTCGATTTTGACTTCATATCCTTAATGCCTGCCCTACAGGAATCACTTAATCAATCGACTAATTGCCAGCTGACACTCATCCACCGCTGTCAGATCTTCATCAGCACCAAAACGCATTCAGTATTACAGGATAGTAAGCACAGACCAGGTATTTAAAATACGGATAAGAAAAGTAGTACTTGATGTAAATCTTAAATACATTCTTCTTATCTAGCAACATTTTGACCCAGACAACAATGATTCAAAGTCAGGTAACCCTAAAGGAAACACTAGAATCAAAGCAAAAAGCTCCCAGACTTTGTCCAAAGATATAGTATCAAGGCAGTGCCAGAGCATACATAGAGTTCGTGGTCAGTCCTGGGGAAAAATGTGAATCTGGCCATCTGTCTTGGGTGCCTGGTGCCTCATTTTTCTCTCTTGCCTTTTATCCCTCTTTCACTTTTCCCTTTGCCTACTCACATAGGCACTAACTCTGTAGTGCTGTCCTAGTTTAAAAACAATTTGATAAATTCATTCCCAATAAGATTTGGGTGACTTGAATGGGATATCTCTTCCAGAGGGGTTTGCTCATTGAGAGGAGACTGCGAGGACCTTAAAACCTTGACTAACAAAACTGACCAAATTGTTAATGGTGCATTTGGGGTATAAGAGATCATTTTCTTCTTTTATCATCTTTGCCAATCTGATGGGCTTGAGGTAGAAGCAGAGACAATAATTCTCTGAAAAGAAAGAGAAACATTTCATTATATTGTATAATGGTAATGTTAGTAGGTAATGTTACCAACATGCTCCATAACTGTGATCTTGTCTGAAAATGACAAATGGCGGAGGGACTGCTGGAAAACAAGCTATTGCATTGCTGGTAAAGGTGTGAAATGGCCTAAGCATTGTGGAAAGCAACTTGGAAATGTGCCCCAAACATCATGAAACTGTCCATAACCACTGACTCAGCAATACCACCACTAGTCCTGTACCCCAAAACTATGAAAGAGAGAGAGAAAGGGCCTGTATGTCTAAAAATATTTATAGTAGTTCTTTTCATAGCATCCACAAAACTGGAGACTGAGGGGGTACTCATTTACTGGGAATGGCTAAATAAACCATGGCATATGAAAGCAATGGAATATCATTGTACCATCAGAAATTATTAAAAGGACATTTTCAGAAGAAACTAGGAAGTCTCTATGAACTGAGTGATGTGAATAGAATTAGAACAGTTTATACAGTGACAACAGCATTATAAAGAAAAGAAACCTCGAAAGACTTTAGAACTCTGGTCAATGCCATGATAAACCACAATTCCAGAGGACCAGAAATGAAGCATGCTACCCACCTTCTACCAGAGAGAGGGTAGACTTGAAAAGCAAAGGGAGACATGGTTTCGACATGGTTGATATGGGATTTTTTCTTGCTGGACTACGCGTATTTTTCAAAGGGTTTTCTTTTTTAAAAAAATCAAATGGGGAGGGGGAATGAGAAGAGACATAATAGATGCTTGTAAAAAAAAGTAATTTAAAAAACCATTGTCCCAGAAAACTGATAGAAGAAACTGGACTATTGCCATAACAATGCCAGAACAATTTCCCTAATACACACCTCTGATCATGTCACGCCCCTGCTGGAAAATGGTTAGCGGTTCCCCCACTGAATAAGTTCCTCAATTTCTCTTTCACCCTTCCCCAAGTAAAACCCAACCCCTTTCCTTTTCTTCCAGTTGTATCTTCCATTACTCCATCTCACATACTCTATAATTCTAACCAACTGTATTAAATGCAGTTTCTCAAACTCATCCCATTCTTTCCCACATCTGTTTGGTCACTTTCTCTCTCCTATTGCTGGAATGACCTCTCCCACCCCAACTCCATTTATTACAGTCCATCAAGGTCATAGCTCAAATGCTCTCTTCCATGAAATCTTCACTGCTCACCTTGGTCAGAAGCACTCTGGGTCTCCCTGGATAAAGCAAGGCACTTGATGCCTTTCATGTTCTTTTTTATATTATAACATTTATGTATACGTTATATAGACTGTAGTCTGATTACGGAAGGGAACTACAATATCTTTTTCATCTTTGTAGCCCCTGCCCCTTATACATCGCTTTGCATATAGTAGATGCTTAATCAGTATTCACCGAATCAAGCCAAAAAGATTTTTGTTTCAGTACGTACAAAATGTTCCCAAAATTTCGTTAGAAGCAAGGGGTCATAGTGAACTCTGGAGATCACCTTGGCAGCTTAAAGACAAATGTTCTCATTTTCATCCTTCCTAGGCAGAATTCATAGAATCATGGGCCATATTTAACAAGGGAGCTATTTGAGGAGTTTCTATAAGATATAACAAAAGGAAATGTAACTTCCTGATTTAAAATTAAATCTGATGAAATTAGCAACAATGTTATTAGAAACAGGATAAATGTCAGGAATTCATTATTTTATTTCAAAGTGAGTTTATCATAAATCTGCCCTATGACACATAATAACTTATAATGTTTTGCAGGTTATTTGATAGCAAGTTCACCAGTGTAGGTGAGTGACAGTGTGAGCTGCATGATAATGACTCCCCAGGGAAATCCGCCTGAAGGATACAGGGAGAGAAATCTATAGGCTCTTATTCAAATGAAAAAATGTATTTGAAAATTTATTGTTTTTCTCATAAGAACATCAAAAAATATACAGTACTTCAAATCAAACAGATCAAGGATGCTTCAGAAATGCGTAAATGAAAAAAAATCTACTGCCTCTTCTAGTCTAAATTCAAAATATTTAGTACCTCATACATTGAAATACCTGACATGATTATATAAAAGAAAACGTATATGATGTGCCTTTGGTCTCTTGCGGAAATATGAACAAAATGCCATAGCAGGTTGATTTGATCTGGCATAAAAAAATAAGAAAGATAGCATGAAAACTGGCTCTTTTCTAATCTTCCATATCAAATTGAACTCTTTAAAAATTGTGGTGACTACACACTGAAGTTGTTCCAATTCCCTCCCCGCAAAGATATAGTGGTTGAAATAAATTAATTATTCCAGAATATTTCACCCGTGAACATTAGCATAATATTGTATTTCATCTATGAAGCATTATATTTAGTTGACTGTGGCCTATTCTTCAATACCTGAAAAAATATCCATTCTCAAAATATGTAAGATAATACTGTTTTTTCCTAAGACCAGCAGCAATAGCAAGGTTCAGTGGAAAAGGTTCTGGACTGAGTGTGAAGAGACCTAGATTCTAGGCCTGATTCTGCTAATAAATTGGAGTGTGACCTTGGGCATTTCGCTTTAACTCTTGAAACTCAGTTTCCTCACCTGCAAAATGAAGCAGTTGGACAACATGATCCCTACAGCTTCTCCTAGTTCTAACGTGCTATGATCTTTCAAATACCAAGGGCAGCCAGCAACCAAACCTCTCTCTCAAAAGTTAATAAGAGAGTGCCACTGACCCTTTCATAATGAGATAGCATCAATCACGAAATGCACCTCCCTCCTGTGGAATGAGATCTCTCAGCTTGCCTTGTTCTGTTACTGCAAAGGCTTATGGTTAGACTATGCATTGCTAACATGAACAAACTAAGGGAAACTGGTCACTTCAGTGAGCAGAGAGCCACCCACTCCAATCCTTTTGGTGAGAGATGACCACTGGGCATTAACAATTACCCTGCCACTGCTGTCCAAGGTCCATCAGGCCTTACCTGCCACCCTGTCGCCATGCCCTCTTCAGGCCTCACCCACCATCCCATCACTTCACCCTCTTCAAGCCCGCTAGATCTTACCATGTGTCCTTCTTCTTTTCCATCAAGGCCTCTGGGCCTTGCCTTCTGTCCTGTTATCTCCACCAATTAGAATGGGAGTTCCTCGTGCCATATTGTGCTTTATCTGCCTCACAGCAGCAAGCTCTGTGCTTGTAGAACAGCAAATGCTTAATAAATGCTTTTTCACTCATTCCTTCATTCTGACTAGAAAATTGAAAGGCTTTCTCTACATGTTTGTATAATATTGTTATGTTATCTGTTGTCTTTTACCATTCTCTGAACACTGTGGAGGAGTCTGTTAGACCTCAGTGGTTTGCCTTCGACTGTACCCATTAATTTCATAAACAGTTCTAAATATCCATTAACTTCCCTCCAAGCTGCCTCTTCTCTTGTGCTCATCTTACATCACTCACACATCTTTTCCCACTCTCTCTTCCTCTCCTCCTGTTGTGCATGAAGAGGTAGCTCGGCTTACTCTTCCATATGCACCATCCTTCCCACGTCCTCCCATCTTCTCCCACAGATTGCCCTCAGCACTTAATAAATCCTTGTTGCTGGCCTTCTTAGTTCTAACCTTCCATCTCTCCCTCTCTACTGGCTCCTTCCCTGCTAAAAACAAACTCATGTATCCCCTTTTCCTTAAACAAAACCTAACCCTCCCCACCAGATGTCATCTTATATCTCTTCTCTCCTTCTTCACTAATTTATCTACCTCCACTTCCTCTGTTCTCACTCACTGCAACCTGGCTTTGAACCTCATCATTCAATTGAAATGGTTCTCTCCAAAGTGACCAATGATCTCTTATGTGCCATATCTAATGATCTTTTCTCAATCCTTACCTTAACTTCTTTGCAAATTTTAAATGTTGTTTATGTATGTACCCAAAGTGGTGATGGGAGGTAATCTCAGAGGAACGGCACTAGCATAGGAGTATGGAGCCAAAAGAGAGACAGACAGAGAAAGAGAGAGAGAGAGAGAGAGAGAGAGAGAGAGAGAGAGAGAGAGAATGAGGAAAGACAAACAGAAAGGGGGGAAGAAACAGAGAGAGAAGGAAAAAGTGCAAACACATTCTGACCATGGAAGGCATGTCAATCAACATCTTCCAGATCCTCTCTCCTCTCCAAATTTTTGTGACATTGCATTCTCCTGGTTCTGACCTCCAATCTGGCTGACCACTTCTCAGTCTTCTTTGTTGGATCTTCATCCAGGTCATTCTCACTAATAACTGGTGTCCCCAAGGTTCTTCTGTTCTGGGCCTTCTTTTCCTTCTACACTATCTTGCTCAGTGACCTCATTAGCCCCTAAGTGTTCAAATATCGCCACTATGCACATGATTCCTAGCTCTACATATATCTAGTCTTAACCTCTCTCCTAAGCTACAGTTTTGCATCAACTGTCTTTTGGACATCTCAAGTTAGATGTTTCATATGCAGCCAAAACCCAAGACATCCAAAACAGCAGAGATCTTACTCTCTCCTCAAATTTCCTTTTGAGGATGTCATCATCCTTTAACTCACCCAGGATCACAACTTCAGTGCCCTCCTTGACTCTTCAGCCCCAATAACCCCACATCCAATCTGTGATCAAATCTTATTGCTTCTTTCACAGTATCTCTCATGTATGTGTCTTCTCTACTCACACAGCTGCCATCTAGTTTAGGCCTTCGTCACCTCTCTCCTGAACAACTGGCCTCCTTACCTCAAGTCTCTTCCCACTGCAAATGATCCACCACTCAGATACTGGGTGATTTTCCTAATGCATGGGTCTGACCATGTCACCTCCCCCAAGTCAGTAAATTCTAGGATCAAATATAAACTCTTTCATTTGGAATTTAGAGCCCTTTACAACTTGGACCCTTCCTACCTTTCCGGTCACCTTATATTTTACTTATGTCCAGGCACTCTACTTTCCAGTTCTACTGGCCCCCTTAATGTTTCTAACCTATGACAATCCATCTCCCGACCCTGCACCTTTGCACTGTCTACCTCCCATGCCCAGAATGCGTTTATGCTTTCTCCCTCTCTCTGTCTTTTTCCCTCTCTCTTTCTGTCTCTCTCCTCATTCTTTCTCTTTTTCTTCTTCTTTTCTCTCTCTCCCTTCTTCCCTCCCTCCATCTCTCCCTTTCTCTTCCTCCTAGCTTCCCTCAGATCTCAGCTTTCCCAGTGTCTTCCCTCCATACTCCTCTGCTAGTGTCTTTCTTCTGAGATTACCTTCCATCACCCCTTTGGGTACATACATAAACAACATTCCAATAACAATATAATAATAAGTGTGTACACACACTCATACATACAGACACAAATGTTAGTGACATCCTCCCTTTCTATTTGTTTTTCAGACCACTTCTCGGCAAAACTCCGAGCTCAGAATTTCCTGAGGTATGTATCATTAACTCCATTACATATCCCAAAGTTAAGAAGTAAAGTTTCTGTAGAAAGCGATGGCATAGGAGGGAAGGGGGATCCATCCAGGAGTTCAAAGATCTGTGTTCATTTTCTAGACCAACTACTCACCAACCATGTGACCCTGAACACATCACTGGTTGTCTCTAATCCTCAGTTTCCTCATATATAAAACTGAGATAAGAATACTTGTACCTCCAATATCCCAGGATTGGTGTAAGGCTTCTATGAGATCGTTGACATAAAGCATTATATCAATTTAAGTCATCATTCTGCTTCTCAAACCAGAAATACCAAAAACCACCTGGTGATGTGGACTGTTATTAAGATGTATTTACCACACAGGGTACTGCTCTTTAATAACCAAGAATGACATTTTCATAAATGTGTTGACAAGTTAAACATTGCCTGTTCCACAGATTACAAATTAGGGCATGTTTTTATAGAATCCCAGAATCTCTGAGGTAGAAGGAATCTCAGAGACCAGTGATTCCAATTCATAGCTGGACAAAAGTTAACAAATGACCCACCAAGTAGTGAGAGAATCTGCTTGAAGGCCTCCAGTGAAGAGGAACCCAGAACTTCCAGAGGTAGCCATTCCATTTCTGAATAACCCCAATTTACAGAAAGGTTTTCCTCATATCAAGTTTAAATGGGACCTTTGTAACTTCCACCCATTCGCCGTTCCTCTTGCTACTCTGGGACAAGCAGAACAAGTCTAATCCATCTGCCTCAAGAAAGCCCTTGACATCTTTTCTTCCTAGGATAAATAGCCCCAGTTCTTTCAACTAATCCTTATATGGTAGGAACTCAAGTGCTTTCACTATCCTGATTGCCATCCTCTCCATCATCTCTAGCTTGCCAATGTCCTTTGTTAAAATGCAAAACTCAGAACTCCAGATGATACTAGAGCTGTGTTCTGATCAGGACAGAGCAAAGCAGGATTTTCATTTCCCTATTCTTGGATACCATGACTCTATGGATGTAGACCCAGAATACCGGAGTTTTTTGGCCACCATATCACACTGCTGACTCCTACCAAACTTAGACTCCACCAAAATCCCTACATGTTCTGTATACAAACTGCTATCTCACCAGCTTCCCTCAACTAGTACTTAGGAAATTTGTTTTTGGACCCAAGATTTTACTTTCTTCTTTTAAAGTTTTCATCTTAATAGATCCAACCCAATTTTCAAGTCTGTCAGGATAGTTGTAGTAGCAGCAGCAACAGCAGAGAACCTTTGCAGAACACTTAGTATGCGCCAGGCCCTGTGTAAGCACTATTCAATTATGACCTCATTTGATCTTTACCACATCTCTAGCAGATAACTGCTATTATTGTGCCCATTTTACAGATGAGGAAGCTGAGGCAAATGAGGTCACACAAGCTAGTCAGTGACTGAATTTGAACCCAAGTTTGCTTGACTTTGGGCCCAGAATTCTGTTCACTATGCCACTTAGCTTTTCAGATTCTGATTTTATCATCTGAGGTGCTAGCGATGACTTCCAACTTTGTGGCACTTGCAAATGTGATAAAAGTGCCCTCCATGTTTTCTTAAAGTCATTAATAAAAATAGTAAATAGCACAGAGCCAAGAAGAAAGCCCAAAGGCACAGCACCAGAGGCTTCTTTCTAAGTTGACGTAGATTGGGGCAGCAAGGTGGTGTATCAGCCCTGGAGTCAGGAGGACCTGAGTTCAAATCTGACCTCAGACACTTGACACACTTACTAGCTGTGTAACCTTGGACAAGTCACTTAACCCCAATTGCCTTGCCTTCCCCCTTCTAACAAAACAAATAAGTTTACATGGATTCATTAATGACTGATCTTTGGGTGTAGCTGTTCAATCATCTCCAAATCCACCCAACCATACCATCAGCTGGCCCATACGTTTTCATTTTGACCACAGGGAGAATATGAGAGACAGTCAAATGGTTTGCTAAAAATATAGGGAAATTACCTCTGTGGCAATTCCAATAATTTAGTAAAACTGGAGAAAACCAAAAAGGAAATAAGGTAGGTCTACAATGCTTTGTTCTTGATGATGTCATCCTCTCTCTTTGTGACCGCTTCCTTTCCTATATTGTCACCATGCATTCTGTTAATAACATATTCAAGAATTAAGCCAAGTAATACATTCAAGTTCACTATTCCATAGTTTACAGACTCCTTTCTTTTCCCTTTTATGAAAATCAGTATATTTACCCCTTCTCAAGTAATACTGTGTCTTTTGTTTTCTACAATCTTTCAAAGATCAGTGACAATGACTTAGTCACAATGTCTAGGCAGCTGGCCTCAGGAAGATCTGCATTACAATCCATCCTCAGACACATACTAACTGTGTTACCTTGGGCAAGTCAGCGAACTTATTTGCCTCAGTTTCCTCAACTGTAAAATTACAGATTATGATAGCGCTGACCTCCCAAAGTTGTTGAAAGGATTAAATGAGATATTTGTAGAGTACTTCACATAATTTTTGGAATATAGTAGATATTTTGTAAAAGACCAGTTGCTATTATTGTTGTTGTTGTTATAGAATGATATATTTGGCCTCATTTCTGAAATATATAGAGAACTGAGTCAAATGTACAAGAATACAAGTCATTCCCCAATTGATAAATGGTCAAAGGATATGAACAGGCAGTTTGCAGAGGAAGAAATTAAAGCTATCTATAGTCATATGAAAAAAAGCTCTAAATCACTATTGATTAGAGAGATGCCTATCAAAACAACTCTGAGGTACCATATCACACCTATGGAAATGGATTGCAGAATGAAACAGACCATTTTCTTTTGTATTATGCTTTGTTTTGTTTTGTGGTTTCTTCTATTCATTTAAATTCTTCTATTCAACATGACTAAGGTGACAATGTACTTAATAGGAATGTATGTGTAGAACCTATATAAGATGGCATACCATCTTGGGGAGGGAGGGGGAAAGGAGGGAGAGGGAGGGGAAAAATCTAAGACATATAGAAGTGATTGTAGAACACTGAAAACAAATAAAATAATAAAAAATGAAATATTTGTGAAGCACTTTACACAAATGCAAGCTCTTATCGCATTCTGATTGCTATGCTTCTCACTGTAACTATTATCTGTTGGTTCTATCTGTACACTCGGATCTGGTTCATCTGGGCCTGCTAAGTATTTCTTTAGTGTATTTCCCCATATATCTTTCTGTATCAAATCCATCATTAGCCGTTTTGTTCTATTTATTTGAGTCCAAAGCTCATTTTTCTTGGCAGAGAAAACAGAAACTAAATTAGATTTGAACAGCTCCACCTTTTTCTATCATGTTTCTATCATTTCTATCGTTCTGTCACTCAATCTATTCAAAACAGAAGCCATATCCCTTCTCTGACCCTCCTTTTTCCTCCCCCCCAAACCCTTAAATTTAAAAAGAAAAAGCTCTTTGTTGTCCATAGCTTTCCTCAGCGATCTCTGGACATCCAAAGAGTTTGAACTGCTGACAGTTCTCACACAGGACCATGTCAAGCTTTTCTATTTGTCTCCCTTTACATGTTTTTAACAACATGCACTGTTTGCTGAGTTCCTTTCACATCTACACTGGTCTGTTCTGACAATTTCTGTTACCTTTTCTGTGGTGAGGTTAGCTATCATAAGAACAAAAACCAAATAAATGAAAGTGACATGTTATAAGACATGCAATATGTAAATGCAATACAAACTTCAAGCATGTCAGCTTGGGAAGAGGTGCTTGCTTGTCCCTGTGCTATTTGTGGATGACTTAGATAATCAATTAATCAATAAACATTAAGCACCAGGGTGCCAGGCCAAGAACATTCAGTTTCCCGAGCATTTATTAGCTGTGTGACTCTGGGCAAGTCACTTCACTCCTTTTGCCTCAGTTTCCTCTTTTGTAAAATGAACTGTAGAAGGAAATGGCAAAACCACTCCAGCATCTTTGCCAAGAAAACCCCAAATGGAGTCACCAAGAGTCAGATCTGACTGAAAAACAATGGAACAACTGAATATGCTACGTGTTGTTCTAGGCATTGGGGCTACAAAGACCAAAGTGAAAACAGACCCTGCCCTCAAGGAGTTTATATTCAAACAGAGACAGCAGGCATCTATAGAAGTACAAAAATGTAATAGGGTGAACTGGCTAATGGGGGGAGGGAGGGAAGTCTTGAAGCATGCATAGATGTTTCCTATCTAGTTTCAATCCAAGTGACCTTGTAGAGTTTGGGAGGCAGCTAGTTTCTGATCATGGTGACTCAGAGGCTGGTACTATGTAATGAGGAAAAGTCTTCTAAGTGCTTAGGGAGCCAGAAAAATTGATGACTCAGGAGTTGCTGAGCTAGAACTGTCTGTGCACATAAAAGGTGAGACTCTCCTATCTGTTAGTTTTTTTCCTTTGGTGCTATGATGAGGCAGGACTACTTTGGGCTGCTTCTCCAAGAGTTGACTGAGGGAAGGGCATCAGTCCTATCTCACAGATGGCTATAGCAGATGTGTCCAGACAGTGACCTTGTAAGCCTGAGAGATTCAAATGCCATATTTGAGTTTCCACTGCTGACCAGAGTTAGTACCATAGTCCGCTAGAATCAGCAACCACAGGAATTGGGAGACAACTGAGCAGCAACCTGGAGATGAAAATGCCCAAGTGTGACACCTGGTGAGCACTCTAAGGTCTGAAGAGATTGCAGGGCAGCAGCTGATTGAGCTGGCACAGCACTCATCAGGCTCAGTGAAGTCAAAATAGCAGGAAAGCAGCTAGACTGACCCATCATATCAATGGACCAACCCAGCCAGCTGAGACACAGTATTCTGGAAAAAGTCAGTCCAACTGACCAGTGGAGTGATACATACAACACCAATGCCACAACCCAGGGCAAATTACATGAGGACTCGTAAATGGGAGAAAAGGTCATCAGGGTCAAGAGTCAGAAAGTACTTCTTCACTCCATGTGCTTCATTACCATTATAGTCTAAGACTGAGCCCCTCTCCCCAGGGACCTTGTGTGCCCAAGGAGAGGGGATGTCCCTAGAGTTGGGGGTGAGGATGGTTTATAACAACTGCTCTTGTTATATTTGTTCTTGTTTTTCTGATGTTTCAGTCATGACTGATTCTTCGTAATTCCTTCTGGGGTTTTCTAGGCAAAGATACTGGAGTGGTTTGCCATTTCCATCTCCAGCTCATTTTATCAGTGAGGAAACTGAGACAAACAGGGTAAAGTGATTTGCCCAGGGTCACCCAGCTAGTAAGTGTCTGAGGCCAGATTTGAACTCAGGAAAATGAGTCTTCCTGGCTCCAGGTCCAGCAGTTTATCCACTGCAATGCCTATCTGTCTGCTCTTGTTATATCTTCTCAATAAATTCTCTTTCTAAACACTAACAGAGTCAGAGGAGTGGAGAGGAAAATAAAAGGATTCTAGGCATGGGAGAAAGACACAAAGATGGGAGATGAAACATTCTATGTGAGAAGCAGCAAAAAGGCCAGTATGAAGCAATGTGTAGTAAAGTTGGAAATGTAGAATGGGGCCAGTTTGTGATGAGCTTTGCATGCAAAACAGATGGTTTTATATGTGATCCTAGCAGCAATACAGAACCACTGAGATTTATTGAATAGGCACTGACATGGTCAGCTCTTAGCTTTACAAAAATCACTTGGGCTGATCCAGGGAGGATGGTTTAGAGTAGGGAGAGACTTGGGTCAAGGAGACCAATTAGGAGGATGTTGCAGTAGTCTGCATGAGCGATAATGAGGGCCTGAACTAGAATGATGACTGTGTGAGTGAGGATAAAGAGATGTTTAATAGATGCTATGCTTCTTCCAGGGACAGAGCCAAGAAAGTAGAGAAAGCACTCAACTGTGCTCCAAAAAGTGGAGTAGAGAAAGCACTCAACTGAGCTCTCTCAACCTTCACCTCTAAACTTTATAATAACACCTCAAATCAAATTCTTGAGTAGCAGAGCCAACAAAAGGTCAGAGTGAGACGTTCTTCCAGCCCAAGACAACAAAGGAGGTTGGAAAGAGAGATCTGTAACACAAGGAAGGTGGCTGACCTGGACACCATGTAGATGAAACACCAGAGGTGTGACTAGGTGGTGATGATAGAAACAACAGCAGTTTCAGGAGTTCTCAGGTCAATGATCACACCACCTTAGAAGCTCCCAAAACTTCCAAACCCCCAGAGCTAACTCTGAAAATAGCAGAGTGAAAAAGGCTGAAGCATGAGACAGTATTTCATACACACACACACACACATACACACACACACACACACACACACACACCAGAACCCAAAATTAACATAAAGTTCCAAATAAAGAAATAGGGTAGAAAATGAACCAACAACAGAAAAAGAACCTGATCATAAAAAGGTACTGTGGTGACAGGGAAGATCAAGACACAAACTCAGAAGACAATAAAGTCAAAATAGCTACAAGCAAAACCTCAAGGAAAAAGTTGAATTGGACACAAACCCAATAATAACTTCTTGAAGAGCTTTTAAAAAACTAACTTTCAAAAGCAGAGTGATAAAGGAAAAATTAGGCAAAACAGACCTGAGAGGATGGACAGGATAAAAAGAGAGAAAGAAAGAAAAACAAAAGAAAGCAGGATGAAGGGAAATGCATAGTGAGTAATCATAACTTTTAATGTAAACAGGATGAACTCACCCATAAAATGGAAGTGCATAGAAGAATGAATGAGAAACTACAATTCAAAAATAGGTTGTTTATGAGAGGCACACACAGAATTAAGATAAAGGATTGCAGCAGAATCAATTTAATTTAATTTAGGGATTTAATTAATCCCTAATTAAAAGGGATAAGAAGGGAAACTACATCTTGCTAAAAGCAACCATAAACAATGAAGTAATATCAATACCATACATATATGCCCCAAATATATAGCATCCAAATTCTTAAAGGAAAAGTCAAATTAAGTATAGGTAGAAATAAACAGCAAAACTACACTAATGAAGGACCTTAACCTTCCCCTATCAGAGCTAAATAAATTTAATAATAAAATAGATTAAGAAAGAAGTCAAGGAGATGAATAGAATCTCAGAAAAGTTAGATATGATGGACCTCTGAAGAAAAGTGAACTGAATGGGAACAGAAAAGAGCACACCTTTTTTCTTAGCTGTACATGGTATCTACACACACACACACACACACACACAGAGACACACACACATACACACACACCATACATTAGGGCATAAAAACTTCACAAGAAAATGCAGAAAAGCAGAAATACTGAGCATACTCTTTTCTTATTACAATGCAATAAAAATTACTTTTAATAAAGGGCTGGGGGAATATAGATTAAAATTAACTGGAAACTAAATAATCTAATCCTAAAGACTGAATGGGTCTAAGAATGAATTATAGAAACAATTAATAATTTCATTAAATATAATGAAAACAATGAGAAAACATTCCAAAATTTGTCTGATTTAGCCAAATCAGTACTTATGAGAAAATTTATATCTTTAATGCATACATCAATAAAAGAGAGAAAGAGTAGATCAATGAATTGGGCAAGCAACTAAAAAAAAACAGGAAAAGAACATATTAAAAATACTCAGTTAAACATCAAAAGGGAAATACTAAAAATCAAAAGAGAGATTAATAAAATTGAAAGAAAACCATTGAATTAATAAATGAGACTAGGAGCTAGTCTTATGAAAAAAATAACAAAATAGATAAACTATTGGTTAATTTGATTCAATAACAGAAAGAAGAAAACCAGATTATCAATATCAAAAATTAAAAGAGTTAATTCACCACCAATGAAGTGGAAATTAAAGCAATTGTTAGGAGCTATTTTGCCCAAATATTTCCCCAAATATTAGTAAAACTGACAATCTAAGTGAAATGAATGAATATTTACCAAAAACAAAATGAACAGCCCAGACTAAGAGAAGAAGAAACAATAATCCTATTTAGAAAAAGAAATTGAATAAGCCATCAATGAGCTGCCTAAGAAAAAGATCCCAAGGACCAGATGGATTTAGAAGTAAATTCTACCAAACATTTAAGGAACAATTAATCCCAATATTATATAAACTATTTGAAAAAATAGGTAAAGAAGAAATCTTACCAAAAATCCTTTTATGAAACAAATATGGTTTGATGCCTAAACTAGGAAGAGCAAAAACTGAGAAAGAAAACTGTAGACAAATTTTGTTAATAAATATCAACGTGAGATTTTCTTAAATAAAATACTAGCAAGGAGATTACAGCACTATATAACAAGTATCATATGCTAGACAGGAATGCAGGTCTGGTTCAATATTAGAAAAACTATCTTCATAGCTGGTGATATCAATAAGAAAAATAACAAAAATCACATATCAATAGATGCAGGAAAAACCTTTGACAAAATACAGCACCCATACCTATTAAAGAACACTAGAAAGCATAGGAATCAATGGAAACTTTCTCAAAATGTTAAGTAGTATCCATCTAAAACCATGAGTAAGCATTATCTGTAATGGGGATAAACTAGAAGCCTTCCCAATAAGATCAAGAGGGAAACAAGAATGTCCATTATCACCTCCATTATTCAATATTGTTCTAGAAATGCTAGCTATAGAAATAATACAAGAAAAAGAACATGAAGGAATAAAAAAATAGGCAAAGAAGAAACAAAACTCACTCTTTGCAGATGATATAATGGTATACTTGTAGAACTCTAGAAAACCAACTAAAAAACAAGTTAAAACAATCAACTCTAACACCCAGCAGCAAGAGAAAGAGCAGAAAGAGAAACTTTTGTTTAAGATAATGACATAATGTAAAACACTTAGGAGTCTACCTGCCAAAACAAACTTAGAAACTATACAAACACAATTATAAAACTCTTTTCACGGAAATAAAGACACGTACGAACAATTAGAGAAGTTCATGGGTAGGATGAGCCAATTGTAATAAAACTGACAATTCTATCTAAATTAATTTACTTATTAAGTGCCATATCAATCATACTACCAAAGAATTATTTTATAGAGTTAGAAAAAAAAGTTACAAAATTCATTTGAAAGAACAAAAGGCCAAAAATATCAACGAAAAATATGAAGGAAGGTGGCCTAGCAGTTCTAGATTTCAAACTATATTACTAAGAGGTAATCATCAAAACAATCTGGTACTGGCTAAGAAACAGAATGGAGGATCAGTGAAATAGATTAAGAATGTAATATACAGTAGTAAGTGACAATAATCTAGTGCTTGATAAACCCAAAGATCCAAGCTTTTGGGGTAAGAACTCAAGATGTGGCAAAAATTGCCAGGAAAACCAGAAAGCAGTTTTGCAACAAGTAGGCTCATTGGATAGAGAACTTGGCCTGGAATCAGGAAGACCTGATTTGGTCTCTGACATTTACTAGCTGCGTGACCCTGGGAAGTCACTCAACTTCTGGTTGCCTTAATCCACTAGAGAAGGAAATGGCAAGCAGCTCCTGTCTTGCCCCCCGTTCGAAAAACAAAAACAAACAAATCCCATGGACAGTATGGTCCACAGGGTCATGTAGAGTCACATACAACTGAATAACTGAACAAGAAGAAGAAGAAGAAGAAATAGACCATCGTCTCCCCCCATTTACTAAGACATAAATGGATAAAGGGTGATATCACAAATAAATGAGGGGAGGATGAAAAAATGGACCTGTTGGATGTCTGGAAAAGAGAAGAGCTTATGACCAAACAAGAGAGAGAGGGTATCATGGGAAGTAAAATGGAAACTGATTACATGAAACTTAAAAGCCTTTGCATAAATAAAACTAATATGGCAAATTAAAAAGAAAACCAAAAACTGGGGGAAAATTTTATGACAAATTTCTCTGATAAAGGCTTCATTTCTTAAATACAGAGGGAACAGATCCAAATTTATAAAAACAAGAGCCACCCAGTGGATGAATGGTAAAAGAATATATACAGGCAGTTTTCAGAAGAAGAAATCAAAGTTATCAATAGTCATGTGGAAAAAATGCTCTAAATCACTACTGATTAGAGAAATGCATATTAAGACAATTCTGAGATATCACCTCCCATCTATCAGATTGGCGAACATGAAAGACAAGGAAAATGGCAAACATCAGAGGGAATGTGGAAACACTGGGACACTAATACACTCTTGGTGGAGTTGTGAAATAGTCTAGCCATTTTGGAGAACAATTTGGAACTACACTCAAAGAGCTATAAAGTTGTGCATACCCTTCGACTCAGCTATAGCACTACTAGGTCTGTATTCCAAGGAAATCAAAGAAAAGGGGAAAAGAGTTATTTGTACAAAAATATTTATAGCAGCTTTTTTGTGGTGGCAAAGAATTAGAAATCAAGAGGATGTCCATCAATTGGGGGATAGCTGAACAAGATGTGCTACATGATTGTGATGGAATACTATTGTGCTATAAGAAATGATGAGCAGTATGGTTTCAGGAAAACCTGGGAAGACTTACATGAACTGATGCAAAATGAAATGAGCAGAACCAGAACAACATTGTACACAGTAAGAACAATATTTAAAGGATGATTAACTGTGAAAGATGTGGCTACTCTGATCAAGATGATGACCCAAGACAATTCCAAAGGCCCCGTGATGAAAAAGGCTATCCACCTCCAGAGAGAACTGATGAAATCTGAATGCAGACTGAAGTATAGTTTTCTCTATTCTCTTTATTTTATTCTTTTATTTCGTTTTTTTCTTTTGTAACATGGCTAATAGAGATGTGTTTTGCATGACTTTACATGTATAATTGATACCAAATTGCTTGCCATCTCAAGGAGGGAGAAGGGATGGGAAGGAGGGAGAGAATGCGGAACTCAAAATTTTAAAAAATTATTGTTAAAAAGGTTTTACATGTAATTGGGAAATATTTAACAAAAGAAATAAAAATGATTAAAAATTTTTAAAAATAGATGCTGTGGTTGTAGAAACAAGATTTGGCAACTGATTTTATATGTATGAGGCAAGAAAAATGCAGTGTAAAGCATGACACCAGGGCTGTGAATTTGGGTGACTAGAAGGATGGTGTTGCCCTCAACAGAAATAGCAAAGTTTGGAAGATGGGTAAGTATTTTTTGGAGAGGAGGCAATACATTCTGGTTTTGTACATGTTTAGACACCCAGTTTGAAATGTCCAACCAGCAGTTATTGATGCAAACTATAGTTCAGGAGAGGGGACTAGCAGTGGCTGTGTAGACATGAGAGACATCTGCATAAAGATGATAATTAAATCCAAGAGAATTGATGAGGTACTCAAATGAGAGAGTATGAAGAGAAAAGTGAAGACCTAGGAAAGGTTAGATGACCACTTCTGGAATGTTATAGTGGGGAATTCTTTTCCAAATGTGAGTTGGACTAAGGGAACACTGAGGGCTCTTCCAACTCTGAAATTCAGTGACTGTAATTCTACCTATTAACATTCCAGCATGACAGAGTATAACTGCAAAAAAAGGCTAACATTTAAGTGGTTTTTATTCTTTATGCTATTTTCCCAATTAATTATTTTATACAAGCAAATACAAAACTAGATGAGGAAATTTGTAATCCTTTTACACTTTGATAGATCTTAATTCCATTAATGTGAGTACTTCTTCTAATGATGCAGATTGCAACCAATCTGTTTGCCTATCTTGGATGACACTTGTCTGTCTTCCCATAAATCCACCCAATACACCAGCAGCTCTCAAAGCATTTTCTTGACACTATACGAATACCCATGAAGTATATATGTTATTCTTCACCTTCATTAGGTGACTGGCCCAGATTTTCTAATTTGGTGATATCCTTTATGTTCCTTTTACTGCACAATTCTTTATCTGCAATGACTTTGAGACTATTCACACCCAACATGTACCCTTCCATCACCCTTTGCATGATGCTTACCTTCGATTTTTTGATGAATGTGGAATTCCAGGACTTGCAACCATACAACCAGACCATGACCAGTTCTTGTTTCAAGAAAAAGCTTGGGATCGCTGGAAGAACTGCAGAATTTCCTTAAAGTGATCTACCCTGCTCTACTCTGTCCTATTCAATTCTGGGCCCAGTTCACTGTTCATCTGCAATGTCTGTATAAGATATGCCTGTGTATATAAACATACTTATACCCTGATAAATGAATCCATCCATATTCATATCATAGTCTGGTCAAACATACATCCACATGCTTTGTCTTCTGTGGGTAGTTAAGCTAAATTCTGGTAAGTGATCTCATTTAGGGGGCCCTGCAACATTCTGGAGTTTGATGCTATCAGCATGTCCAACACCTTTGTGAGCATATATCTCCCTATTTTATCCTTCACTTTATATTAATAATCAGAAGATAGCTGTACAAAATCATTCCTGTTGTTTCATCTTTCAAGCGACCACATATGATTCTGACATATGCATGGGAGACATCTTGCGGAATGACAACCTTTAAGGAATTGTTTTGCTGTACCAAATAAAACGATTTTTATAATCCACAAACAAGTGTAATAAGATTTTGTATTCTCTATATCTTTCAGTCAGTTATAGGATTGTAAAACGATGATGTACTGTAGAATGCCATTTGCAAAGGCCTACCTGTCTCTTGCTCATGCCTTTGTAAAAGATGCCTTTGATAAGTATATAGATTTTTCTCATAAACACTTTATATAGGTGGAAGAATAAGGCTCCATAGTTAATAATATTTTCCCAGTTGCCTTTCTGTATAATAATATCTGAGATGCCTTCCTCACCCTTGGAATCTTCTTGTCTTTCAGACACCTCTAGAATTTATCCCTCAGTACTCTCAAAATAGTGATGCAAATTAAAAGACTGTTTTTATGTTACACTACTGACTTTGAGAACAGCTATTTATACTGAAATGGTGCAAAGAATATATGACTGGACATAAGGGCTGAGCTCAAGTCTCGGGCTCTACCACTTACTAGCTGTGTTGATCTGGGTGCCTCACTTACTCCGATGAACCTTTGTCTCCTCATTTATAAAACGAATGTAAAACAATACTTGTACTACCTATTGAACAGGGTTATTGACAGTAGCAAGCCAAACAATGTATGCAAAGCACTTTGTGAGGGTAAAGAATTACATAAATGGAATCTATTATATATCAATTGTTGCCTTAAGACGTTCAGGAGAGCAAAAGATACATACACAGTCTGAATCATAGTCAATAAAACATTAACAATAAAATATTAACATTTATTCTAGATAATGCAAAAATTTGCTTCAAATATAAAATAATAAGCATTGCTTAGGATCTTTGATATGCTGAATTAAAAGTGATTTGCTATTAAACAATTACGTTGAAAACTGCATTTTCATCTCCTGAATTTTGCAATTTAAAGGTACACAAAATCACTTAGAAAGCTTTTGCGTGCTGGTTAACAGGAGTTGTCACGGATGCACACATAGGAAGTCTATTCTGGGTTCTTCCTCTGTGTGGTCCTTTAGAACTGCCATTATCAGCTTCCTATTTATTATTGTGTTCTGTTTAAAGGGAATTTGCCAAGTGATCCCTCGACTCCAATTTTGAGGCCTGTTGTCAAGACAAATTAATTTCTGTAGAAACCCACTGTGCCTCAGATACAATCTAGGAAATGGAGGATTAATAGAGCCCCTGTACAACAATCTTTGTGTTACTGCTTGGGGGGGTGGAGGTAGGGGAGAAGGAAATTTTTAAATAGCAAGTTTTTAAAAAATAAATAAAGGTAGCAAATGTTTTTAACTTTCATAAGCTCATGTGAAAATAAAGAAAAACACAATATAAAGTAAAACAGTACGGGCCAACTATAACAGGCGTGACCAAGTCAAGAAATGACTACGTTTCCCCGGATGCTTGGACACAGAAAAAAATGCTCATAGGAGAACTCTATTTCCCATGAGACCATGTGCTGTTGATTGGGGAGGGAAGATTCCTGAAAAGACAGATGAATACCAAAGGATTCTGCTAAGATTGTGACTCCATGGTGCTGAGAGTGGTACTATAACAGCTAAAAGCTTCATGGACTGGACATGGACAGGGACTACAAGGAGAGCAAGGAATGAAGACAGATTTAGCTCTTTGGCAATGCCTTCAGCCCCAGGCTCCACCAAAGGTACGTTCCAGTCACAGAGAAAAGTTGTGTCCACATGCTCCCTTTCAGGGTCATGAGATCTGGGGGAGTTTGAATCCCAAACTACTCTGGGAAAAGGGAAGGGAAAAGAAAATGTAAGAATGCTTCCTATTGTTACTTGCAGACACTCTGGCTCAATAAAATGCAATATTGTTTCAAAATTGTTCCTTGTCTCAGTCTGTTAGTATAATCTGTCAACATAGTCACAACTTAATAATGTTGTGGTTCACTCTTTTTTCAGTCATGTCTGATTCTTCAAGACCCCATTTGGGATTTTCTTGGCAAAGATACTGGAGTGTTTGCCATTTCCTTCTCCAGCTCATATCACGGAGGCAAACTGAGGTAAACAGGGTTAAATGACTTGCCCAAGGTCACCCAGCTAGTAAGTGTCTGAGGCCAGATTTGAATTCAGGAAGATGATTCTGGACCCACAACTCTATCTACCTAGCTGTCCCCAACTTAATACCTTGACAGCTTCACAAGTTCCCAATTTTCTGAGTGGGGAAGCAAAGACAAACAGGTGATTCGGCGAGTCACCAATGAAAAGGACAGTTTATGGTGGTCTGTACCACAAGCTATATAAGACAAATCAAAATGGACTGATCAATGTCATAATCTTGTCTAAAAAGCTATACTGGACTACAAATGAATATGAGTCATGCTTAATTAGCATTGGATTCCCTTTCTCCAAAGTACTAAAAGATCAAATAAAGTTATTAGATAGCTATTACTGCTGTGAAAATGCATTTTATTGATTTAGTTAATTAAAATCAAAGTTGCACTTGATATTACATCTGATTATTTATTTTTTGCAATTAGAAGATCAGTCCAAACTCATCTCAAAACAAACTGGCCAAGAATCACACAATACTTATATTTCCTTTTCTAATGTCACAAAAATTTGGCATTAAAGTATGGTTGTGGTTCTAGGTGGATGAAAAGTTATTACATTATTAGATAATGCATAGAGAGGCCCAGGGGTATTATGGCAAAATGAACAGAGCTGGCCTCGAAGCCAGGAAGATCTGAGTTCAAGTCTCAACTCTAACACATACTGGCTGTGTGACCCTAGACAAATCGCTTACCCTTTTAGGGAGGGCTCTAGGCAACTCTCTATGACTATAAGTTGCAGAGAAGTTTCCAAGCTACATTAATAGAGGGAGTTTCCTTACCTGGGAATTCCCTATGCCAATGAAGTCACAAGTTCAGTTCTATCCCTACATGAGGCCAGGTCTGCATAGTACAATTATACTGATTCTTCTGATTCCAAACTATAATTTTGCTAGATTATTCAGATAGTTAGTTTAGGGTCTTGAATTATGCAGATTGGCTATGAACACTGTCTGAATTTATCACATAATTATATATTTTCTTCACTTTCCATATATAGATCTAACCTTGGTCAAAAGAACAGTCCTGGAAAATGCCCACAGCCACTTGCCACCAACTTACTCTTGGGGAAATTGCTTAACCTTTCTATATCCTTAATCTGCAGATATAATATTGGCATAAAAGACTCCCCACTCTGCCTGCCTCACTTGTGTGAAAAAAAATGAGGTATCCTTAGTGTTCTTACAAAGAAAGTTTCTTCAAAAATGCAAGTTTTTAAAAAATTTGTCTTAGAAATTGGGCCACCGCCAGATCTTGTCTAATTCTGAAAAAGGATTCTATGAATAGGAGCATTCACCATCACCACAGTAATAAGGTTTACTCAGCACATATTATTGTGCAGAATAGATTAAGTACTGAGTAAGATATGAAGAAACACAAAGTATCTCCTCTTACTTGGCTGATTTCAGAGTCCCTTCATTGCCCTCCCTGCCTCCAATCTCTCTCTTCTTTCCAGTCTATCACTGATGACGCGGAGTAATCCTCTTAATGCACTGTTATGGTCATATGAAGCAACACCTTCCAGTAATCCCCATTGCCTGTGGAATAAAATTTAAACTTGTGCTTGCATTCAGGACTCCCTCCAATCTAGCCCCAGTCTCCATTTCCAGCCTGATTGCTTATTTCTTCCCTTTCCAAACTCTACATTCTAGCCAAACCGGAGTGCATCTCACTCTTCTCCTCTCCATGCCTTTGCTCATGCTATTCCCCCATCCCTAGAAGATGCTTCTCCCACACCAAACTCTAGGTTGAAATTTACCCTTCCTTCAAGGCCTGCTTCTGATGCAGTCTCTTCCTTCCTGATCCCAGTTTCCTGATTTGCATCCCCAGGTGAAAGGGATCTCTCCCTCTTCAAAACATCCCATAGCACTCTTTTCTGGCCCTCTCCTTGTACTTATGTGACTCTCTAGCATAATATCAGAATTATATGTTAGGAGGTCTTCCCTTCCATTAGACTGAAACGTCCTTGAGAACCAGGTCTGTGTTATGTCTGTCTTTGCGTCTCTGCCAGGAGAAGAACCTTACACAGAGTAGGTGCATAACAAACATTTGTTGTTGATTGTTACAAGCCTTCCAAGAATTTATGATACTTTGGCTACTATGATTTAAAATGGAAGCACTGATCACTTGTTCCTTTATTTAGTCTGTTTTCAACCCAAATAGACAATTCAGTGGGAACTTTGCAGGGGCTGGTGGGAACCATTAAGTTGGATTAACAAAAAAAAGAAATAGAAATGATCGCTTGAATAGCTCCTGTTGGCTTCATGTCAACCAGTGCTTTGAGGGGAGAAAAAAGAAGCTCTGTCGTATCTCCTGCCCCCACCAACTGTCACTTCCCAGTCAGGACCTTGGGCAGGTTGGAGGCTTGAGAGTGGAAGAAGGGAAACGGGTTGTAGGAAAAGAGAAGGAAAAATCGGTGAGAAAAGAAGGAAAAGGGCAGAGCAAAAAGGAGGGCAAGTGGAAGGGATATTCCAGAATGTTTTATAACTTCTCAAAAGTGGGTTCCAGAAGATCTAGAACAGTAGTGACCTCAATTTTTTTTAATCTCACTGTCCACCATGTCTAAATAACAAAGACAATAATAACTGATGCAGTAAAGAGACCAGAGACCTTGCAGTCAGGAAGATCTGAGTTAAAACTCTGTCTCAGACATGAATCTCTCTGTGCCTCAGTTTCCCCACTTATAAAATAGAGCTAATAATAGTTCCTACCTTCCAGGGTTGTTGTGAGACTCCAACGAGTAAAGAAATGTAACCCACTTTGCATACTTCAAAGCACTACATGAATGCTAGCACTTTCAAGTTTGCAAAGCATTTTACAAACATCATTTCATTGGATTATCAAAGCAACCCTGTGAAGTTAGTACCATAGGTGTGCTCACCTCCATTTACAGGGGAGGAGACTAAGTGATGCTCCTAGTCTCAAAGCTAAGAAGGGTCACAGGGAGGATTTCAAGTCTAGCACTCTGTCCACTGCACCACACTGCCCAAAGCACTGCTATTAACAGAACCTTAACCAACTAAGTAAGAGGATGGGTATTTTGTTCCTATGTAAGTTGGAATAGCCTTTCCAAAGATGGAATTTATCCCTTTATATCACTTCCATTGAAGAGTAAATTCAGAGATGACACCTAGGTAATGCCATTAGTGCAATACTAAATGACTCACCAAGAAGGACACACACAGAACTAGCTCCATCTTGGGAACATGGCCTATGGGTGGACAATGAATTGGGCCCCAAATGGAGTGAGAAAGCAAGCAGGCCTGCAACTGGGAGATTGTTTTTTGGAGTTTCCTGGGATCTCAAATTGCTCCCTGACACAAAAGTCCATCTCTTTCATCCCACTATTCATCCAGTAACATTACGTGGCTGGAAATCATCAAATAACAATCTCAGAAGAATGAAAATTACAAGTAATCCAAAGAGGAATGAAAAGACACGTGGTGAGTGTATCTGGGCTACAGCGTATTTCAGGGATCACTTGAACATAAGAAGCGGCATACAAGGCATCATCCAACTTGTACATAATGAGAAAACAAGGTGGCCAGTTACAGAAAGAATGAGCGACCAAGGGTGGAAGGACAAAGTACTACATTGACACCCCTGAAATCCTAAAAGGAAGAAAGATCTTCAAGCACACTGGCATGGGCCCTCTATGAAGTAATTATGAAAGTACACAAACCAGAATCAGAGGATGAGAAGGCATGAAGGAGCAGTGACCTGCACCAATGGATGGAATCTCCACACCCAGGAGACCACAGATCCATCCAAGCATCAGAGTACACAGTATCGCTATATGGTTTAGTCACAAAGGGCTACTTTGAGCAGATGAACTTGAAGTAGAGTAATACCACATGCAATCAACCAAACTGGAAAATATTTACATTCTTACTGTTTTCTTGAGAATTAAAAGTGGTAGTGGTGAGAATTCATGACTTTTTGTGAGACCAATATTCACTTAGGAAGATTACAATGTTAACTTTATTTCCATTCCATTCACTTTCCCCTTCCCAACTTTTGGACTCATCTAGCACACGGTGTTGTAGCCCTCTGACAAATTTCTCCTATGTAATTTTGATAACTGGCAATTTAATTCACTCATAATACCTCAAGAAGACCATTTACAAAGGCATGGAGCGGGATGTGGGGGAGAAACAGGGGGATCTTGTGATCTGCACTGTGTGAGAGTGGCAAGAGATATAACAGGACAGATAGGTCAGGGATAAAATTATGGAGGGCTTTGAATGCCAAGCTAAAGAACTTGCTTGGTAGCCTCTGAAAAGGTTGAGAGATGATGAATGATGAGATTGAAGAGATGAAGTTACCTAGTTCAGGACTCAGACTTGAACATCTGAATTCTCAATGACATACACCACCAGCTAGATTTTCTCACAAAGCAAAATGAAACCTGAAGTTTTCTCTGAAAGGGCCATTTATTATTTATAAATCACTCATAAGAGCTCAACCCAGGGGTGGAACACCTGCAGCCTCCAGGCCACATGTGGCCCTCTAGGTCCTCAAGTGCAGCCCCTTGACTCAAGGCTGCAGGTTACCCACCCATGACTTAGTCTAACTTTCCCCCATAGGAATGAAGAGGTAGATTAAGAACTCTTATTGGCCAAAGTATGTGAGTGGTTAGAAAGATTCAGCAATAGCTTCTATCTTATCAGAGGACCAGTCTGCTTTAGGGCCAAGAGGCCAGTCCTGGACATAACCTCGGAATGGTTTATTTTTCAGCCTTCACCAACAGCTCATGAGATCTTATGTTGGAGAAGTACCCACACAGAGGACATGGAAGAACCAATGAGGCAGAGAAGTCCAGTGAGCAAGGCAAGTGCCTCATCCTCCAATTAGACTATAAGTTCCATGAAGCCAGAAGCTATACATGCAGTGCTTAGCATACAGTTGGTGCTTAACAAATGTTTATTGAATTACATTCATCTATAAAACAGGGAAACTTGCTTTGATGATATGTTCCCACTGTGTGCTTCTATGATATTATTTTTAAAAAATCTATCAAACCCAAAAATAAATATGGGTGTATACTCTGCCCAGAACAGGATTTTTTCAGTATCTGCATATAGGAGACTTAGAAAACCAGAGAATGAGAAGATCACAGCTAGTTAGAGCTGAAATTGACCTCAGAGGTGACCTAATTTCAACCCCTCCTTTTACAAATGAGAAAACTGAGATCTAAAGTGATTTGTCTAGGATCACACAGCTACTAAAATGTCTGAGGTGGGAATTTGAACCCAGAGCCTCCTGACTCCAAGGACAGACTCCCATCCACTACACCAGAGGAGTCAAAAATCACTACTACCTAGTTCAGTCTGATTCAGATTCAAATGTCAGGAAAATGTTTAAGAACATAAAATAAAATACAACATAAGGTTAATTTGTTGTTTTCTAAGTCGGTATGTGCCTGTAGGACTCTATTTCTATTAGAGTTTGATGCCAAAAAAATGATAACCATGTGCCTCTTGAGAGAACTGACCAAAATCCCAGTCAGAAAGAAGCCCAGAGATCATCTATTCTAGTCCAATCCCCCTTGAGTCATCCCCTCCATATCATCATCTTCCACAATCATCTGTAACAGCCTACCAAGTTTATCTCACGTCCAGAGTCCCAGTTCATAGCCCACGTTATAGAGAGTAAGCGGCTTCAGTTGGTCTCGAAACAGCTGAGGACTAAAGCTCCCCAAATATCAAAAGGATGTAATAATAACATCAATAATAGTAATAGCTAACATTTAGATGGGGCTTTGAATATATTCTCTCATCTGAGCCTCAGAACAACCCAGGGAGGGAGATGCTCTTACTATCCCCATTTTACAGATGAGGCAGATGACTCCAATTTAGTGATACGTCATAGGACCAATGCACTGATTGTGCATTTATCCATAAAACAAAAAGAAAATGGAGATCAATGGATAAAAATTTTATTTCAAAGTAAAATTACACTATTTGTAATTATTTGTATCGAAAATATATTTGTATAAATAGGAGAAGTTATGGTAAACTGCAATAAAATTGTTTTTAAAAGTTTTGCATCCATTAAAACAGCTCACCCTTCTAGTATTAAGTGACTTATCCATGGTCATACAGTTACTTTAGTGTCTGAAGAAGATTTGAACTTAGGTCTTTCTGACTTCAAGGCAAGCATTTTATCCACCAAGCTACCTCACTGCCATATTGGTCCTGGCCCCGTGGAAGGATGGACTGTCATTTCTGAGAAGTTCATTTCAGAAGCCAAGAAGGTTTCAGAATAGAGGGTATTTTGTTTTGTTACCTTAACGAAGGCTCAAATGAGATAACATCTGTAAAGTGCTTTGTAACTCTTAAAGTGCTATATAAAATGCTAGCTAACATTATTATTCGCTAATGCAGCCAGGGGTGACCCGTTACATTTTCAAATAAAACTTGAAATGAAAGTTTGATTTCGATCTATGAGAAAATCACATACATGACGTACTTCACTGAGAATTAGAACGTCAAGCCAACAGACCAATGGGAATTTTGCAAGCCCCTACTACGTATCATGTGCAGGCTAGGCACTTAGGATACAAAGAAAGGAAAAGAACATTCCCTGTCCCGGAGGAGCTCCGAACCAAGGAAGGGACGCTCCATTGGGTCATTACAACTTTTTAATGGCTTCCCAGTGCCCTACCAATAATCCCCTTAGCCTGACATTCGAGACCCCATCCTATCTTTCTCGATGTATTTCCTGCTACTCCCACCATCAATGCAAATCATAAACCCCCATACCTCAGTAAATTTCTTTAGGGGTTATTCTGAGGAAAAAATAATCACTTAGTGATCAACAAGATAACCTGTCAGTGCTTGGGCAGATCCTTAGAGGACAAATTCTGTTGCTGAGCTCAGCACTGACACCTCTGAGAAGCCAGTCACCTCAGGGAACATCGGTGATACAATAAAATAGCAATTAATTACAATACAAAATAACACATTAGAGATACAAAACGCAGTACAAGGTGAAATATAATGGGAGGGGAAAAGAGGACAAATGTAACCTTCCTAAGGGGATAGAAGCCTACTTAGAGTGTCGTGAGTTCAGAACTACGGAGTCGGAACGCAGATCGAAGCATACTATTGGCTCCCCTTTTTTTTCCTTTGGTTTCTTCTTTCTGGTGGTTCCTCCCATTGGTTGTACTTGTTCTTTACAACATGACTAATGTGAAAAATATGTTCAATATGAATATCTACGTAGAGCCTAGATCAGATTGCACTCCATCTTAGGGAGGGGGAAGGAAAGGAAGAGGAGAAAATCTAGAACTCAAAATCTTATGGAAGTAAATGTTGAAAACTAAAAATAAATCAATTAATTAATTAAAAAAGAAAGAAAGCCATGAATTCTTAATCAACTCATCAGTGACCATTTGCTAAACATCCATCATGTGCCAGGCACTGCGCTAAGCCCCAGTTTTTAAAATTTAGACAAGTTAAGAGAAAAGCACTAAGGTTTTAGGCACTCTGCTCCTTTAAAAATTTTGTTTCATTGATGCCTTTAGTTTTGATGTCATAGTCACTTCTGGATAAGTCATCCATCCCCCTTTTCTTCTCTTATGTTATCTTCCCCAGGTGGCTCTGGGGAACCAACACATCTGAAGCAGCCTCTAAGCTTCTAGATCAGGGCAAATTGTTTCAGTGCTATGTTAGCCTGGCCCTACAACCAGCTGTACAAAGTGATAGAAGGGATGACCACACTAGGGCGTGATTTGGAGGAATCAAGAAAGGCTCCATGAACATGACCCTGCCAGATTCATTCCTTTCAGATAAACATCATCCCTCTACTCCCACGAATGCTTTAGGATTACTGAATTACTGCCAGAGCTAGAAGGCTCCTCGGGTCTAATCCAACCTTGCTGACCCTCACCTAATAGCACATTAGATCTTAGGGGCCCCCTGATCTCCTCGTGACACCTTTTTCCCCAATGTGGTGATTCCCCCCCAACAGGTACCAGGTGCCATCCTGATACATTATGTCTTCCTGCCCAAGGCCACCCACCTAGACTTGCCTTCTCAAGATTCTCACATAGTCCTAAACTGATAGCCACTAAGATATTTATGAATAATGATGGTCCAATGTCACCCCTCCCTGGAGGAAAAAATAAATGTTTGTCCCAGAGGAATGAATCTGGTTGGGGGGTAGGATAATATCCTGGCAGGGGCATTCTTGGTTCCCCCAAAGTCTCACAATGGGGGCAGTCATCTATCCTGCTTGTACAGCAGGGAATAAACCCTACTAGAGGATTGGAACTATGTTCCCCTAGGCTGGAAACAAGGCAGCCACCCCAAATGCCTTGCTACAATCCCCTTCCACCAACATGAGAAAGTGATACAAGAGAGAAGGGGGGCTCTTCCCTACAGATTAGGGCATGCAGTCCCAAGGATGGCAATGGTAGCAATCTGGGGATGTGGGGTACCTGTCAGTGCTGGGGCTGCCAGGTGAGCATGGCACAATGTGCATGACATAGGCATGGTTCTTCTGGGCACAGAGAAATTCAAGCAGCTAATGCAGCCACATCTGGGCCTGCTGGCCCTAGGCTCACTCTGGTCCTGCACACTGCTAGAGGTACAAGTGACTCAGAGCTGTACCCCTGGTGCAAGTGAGGTGGAAGTGACCCAGTCTACCCCTAGTCTCATTAAAGCTTCCTCCACCATGTGAATCTCTAACCCTAAGCCTAAGCCACTGAATAATCCAGCCCATGTGCTCTGGCAAAGCAAGTGTGTCCCTCCTGACACAGGATGAACTACGTGGCTTATCCCATCCTGGGAGTGTGCGACTATGAATCAGAGGGCAAAGAAGTTGAGAGATGGCCAATGATCATTTATGATCATGAGGGCTGGTGGGCCTCAGGAGGCCAGGGAAGCTTTCTGGCTATCCAACTCCCACCCTGAAGCTACCTGGTCTGCTGACCATGGGCAGCCAACCATCCCATTCCATGCACACACATCCACCCTCAGCTGCAACATCCAGCCAGGTGCTGAAGTGAAGATTACATGTCTTCTCTGCTCAAGGGATACTTTGGCTTCCCTGCTGAAATTTCTGTTCATGAAGAACTCCACTTCAATACCTCCTTCCCTGGCCAAACCACTGGTATGCACCCCCCTCATATGCGAGATCCTTAGGGCTGATGTTGGCACCCCAGTCACTGTGTCAGATAGAAGAGGATATGCATGCCTTGGGTAGCTAAGCCACAGCATGCTGCCAGAAACACCTTGGATTCATTACATGCTCAATGTTTAATTAAGTTTTGATCATTGCACATTTAGAAACTTTTTACTGTTGCCAAATTTTTCAAGACCTCATATGAGATTGTGACCCACGGTTTAAGAAGCAGAGATTTTGATTCTAGATCACAAGTAGTGTGTTCTAAAGAGCTAGAAGCTGAATTCCCATCCTGCAAGTGATCATCATTTTGTGTGGACAGTTACCTCCATACTTAAGGTTCACTCAATTCAGCCAGACTGGGCACATCTCATTCAATAGCCACAGTCAGCCTGGCTATCGGTCTGACCCCTCCAACTCTTACTTTTGGATGGGCAAAGGTAGGGTGGGGCAGGAGAACTGGCTCTTCCTTCATCATTATTACCAGCCTCCCACCAGAAATAAATTTAAGTTTCTCAGTGACAAGGGAAATGTCTAACTTACTAGAACCCACACCAAGAGTTGGCATGATTACAAAAGCATGCCACAGTGTATAAAAATGTAAATGATTATAATTAACCAAAGGATCATCTGAAATTATTAGCAAGTAGTTATCAGCTCTCCAGGAAGATGCCCTGCTAAAACCCCTCAGGCCCTACACCAGGAAACAAAGATATAGGGAGCCCTCCATCCAATCGGAAGCCACAGCATTCCTGCAGAGAACCAGTGGCATGAGGGCCTAGAAAATACTTTGGGACTAGAGCTTCAAACTCTTCCAGAGGCTGATGCTCCCTAAGACTGGGCATACTCCTGCCTCCAGGACCAGGCTGCCCATTAGAAGGCACCATTTCACAAGGAGACTTCATAGGCAGCAGATTGGAGATTCCCACTCTTGCTTCCAACCTGGACCCAGGCCTTCTTTGCCAACTCTTTGGCTCTTTGCCCCTTTCTCCTTGGCCATGTCATGTGCTAGTTTCTGCTGTACCAGAAAGGCTTTTCCAAAGCAGAGAAGGTGTTAGCCCAGCCTCAACAATCCTACCTTCTGATCTACTTTTGCCTTCCTCTCTGCCCATCACCGGCACCACTCTAAATGACCAAACTTACAGCCCAGTCATGTTTTCCCATAACAGCTAGTTCCCCTTGTCAAGCTGACTACAAATACCCTTCCCCTGAGTCCCAGGTACCAAGCCTGGTAGAGCCCAAGCAAACTCAATCCATCCCAGATAACAGGAGGGCTTTTTAGCCTTATTAAAATCACTTCAGAAAAGTACAAAGTGATTTTGCTCAGCTTTATCCCTTTCAGGGGCATCTCTTTTTTGCCATCTTACATAATGGCTCATATAACTAACCCATGCATATCATTTGAATATTGTGAGGCATTTCCAGACATGATCTTACTGGAGTCTCACAGCACAGCCCTGGGAAGGTTGGTACTACTAGTGTTTTTATCCTCTTCATTTTATAGATGAGAAAATTGAGGCTCAGAAGGGTTAAGTGACTTGCCCAGGGTCACACAGCTCTTAAGTGCATCAGAAGTAGGATTTGAATCCTGGTTTTTCAGACTCCAAGTCCAGCATCCTATGCACTATACCATACCACCCCTGCCTTGTACATGAATGTTGTGATTAAACTGAAAACTGCTTAAAGCAGGGAGGGTATTTTATCTAAACTTTGTATCTCCTCCAGCACCTAGCAAACTCTTCTACACAGAGTAGTGGCTTAATAATTTATTTATTAAATACATGATCACAGAATAAATGAACAATTTAAATAATAATAAATAAAAGAACAATTTAAAAAAAACACAAAAAATTACTACTAGCCGAGGGCCCTGTGACCCTCTCAAATTTTTATCATTTATATATTTCCTAAATAAGCCTTTGCATCTTTAATGAAGTCATTGATCAAAACATTGAACAGGAAAGGACCTAATCATGATGAGGACAAGTATGACAGTACTAGGAATCCCCTTCAAATTCAGCCTACCCTCCATGCCCCAGAGAGGAGGAGGGGCTTCAAAGGAGGTAAATGGCAGCTAGCAGTTCATATGGTGGGGAACTGTTATGGTAGCTATGAAAGCCTGACAAGAATTCAGGGACGATGGTGAATTGAGCTTTTACAATACCATTACCTGGGTTGTCAAGCCCATCGGTGTAATTCAACTGCTTTGGAGAGGGCAAGAAACAAGCAGGGCAGCATAGGGTGACATGGCAGACCAACATGATAATAAGAATGAGTGTGCTCCTTCATGCTCTAGGATGAGAAGGCAGGACAAACACATTCTTGGAACACACTATTAGCACACCAAAAACCTACAGAAATATTTTTGCAGCAAGCAATATAGCAACTAAAATGTAACCAAAAAGTAGTTTGCCTCCAGATGAAGTCCATGAATGGGCTAAGAACCAAGAGTATCAAAAGGCCCTCTATGGGTAACACTCATAAAACTTAACCAACAATATGTCAGCAAAGTATCAACAAATGGGTAGGTCACAATAGAAGTTTGTTGGGGCAATTCAGGACCAGATCATCACCACCAGAAATTAGAGAACGGTTATCTTCAAGGTACCTGGACTTAATGATAAAAGGAGATTATGTAAAGAATTCATTGAAACTATTTTCATTGCTGTGGTTGCAAAAATTTAGCACCCACAGAACACCTAGCAAGACGTAATCTAGTGGACAGCAATGTTCTCAAGAAGCTTCTTATCTTTGATGGATTGACAGATGACAAGTTCCTATTCTACAAATATGTACCTCAATATAAACTTGAGAAGTCTAGGACTGTATCCCCAAGAGATCATAAAAATGGGAAAGGGCCCCACATGTACAAAAATATTGATAGCAGCTCTTTTCATGGTGGACAAAAACTGGAAATCAAGAGGATGCCCATCCATTGGAGAATGGCTGAATAAATTGTGGTATATGAATGTAATGGAATACTATTGTGCTATATGAAATGATGAACAGGAACACTTCAGAGAGGCCTGGAAAGACTTCTATGAAGTGATCCTGTGTGAAAGGAACAGAACCAGGAGAACTTGGTGCACAGCAATAACTACAGTGTGCAAGGAATTTTTCTGGTAGACTTAGTACTTCATTGCAATGCAAGGACTTAAAAAATTCCCAATGGTCTCTTGAGGCAAAATGCCTTCCACATCCAGAGAAAGAACTAAGGAATTCGATCACAGAATGAAACAAACCATTTTCTTTTGTATTACGTTTTGTTTTGTTTTATGATTTCTCCCATTCATTTTAATTCTTCTATGCAACATGACTAAGGTGAAAATGTATTTAATAAGAATGTATAAGTAGAACCTGAACATATATATATATATATATATATATATATATACGTTCAGTCATTAGACTTTATGGGAACTGGAACATTATCACAGATCAGATTGTTACAGTTGTCCAGACATAACAATGGTGCCTAAAAACTTATGAACATTAAAAATAAATGACATATCTCAAAAAGTCATCATCTCCAAACTACACAAAACAAAAAGCTTTCAAAATGTACACACTGAGCAAAAGAAATCAAAATCATTCAAAAACAGCAATCAAGCATTCAGAATCAAGCAATCTAATCAACAAACATTCATTGAGCATTTACTATGTGCCAGGGCACTATGATAAAGTGTTGGGCAAACAAGAACGGAAAAAAAAAACCACAAGGACAGTCCCTGGTCTCAAGGAGCTTACATACTAACGGGGGAAAGAACATGTGAATATGGGAGACATCTACAAAGTTGAAGGAGCAACGTTAGATGATAAGCTCCATATCAATCCTGTCATCTTGCCTACTCCTGGACCTTGGGCAAGGATGTTTTCAGTAAATCCAAAGAGGATACAATTACATGCTAATACTTTAGTCAGCTATATAAAGCAGTTATTGTATACACCTGTGCAATAGTCTATAAAATATTAACTATAAAATAATAAGAAGAAAGTGACTTGTCCTAGGACCATTTCTATCTAAACGCCATTAAATTAATAGCCTAATATTAATTATAAGTAATTAACATAATTAATAAATCAATACAATTAATGATAAGTATAATAAATATTATAAAAATAGCAATAGACATATAATGTTTTAAAGTTTGCAGCAAGTCACGCCAAATTAAATGCCGTACCTTCTTGGAATCATGTACTAGCCTAGGAGATTAGAAAAATTCTCTGTAATGATTTCAATGAGATATTTTTAACATACTTTCACTAAAGTATGCCGGACACTTTAGAGATATCATCTCATCTGAGTCTTACAACAAGCCTGGGAGGTAGATGTACTACAGGTATTAGCCCCATGAAAAAGATGAGGAAACTGAGGCACATTGTCTAGTAGGTGTCAGTGTCCAAAGCTGTCTTCCTGACTGCAAATTCAACACAATATCCAGCAGGGATAACCTCTTAGCATATCATTGGAATTCACTGTCCAGGTCTTTAAAAAAAAAATCAACATCAACTCATTGATCAATACTTTTGGGAGACAGTTTTTCAACTGATTCTCAGTCACCCTCAGTGTTGGTTGTTGTCCTTCATCTTTGAAGAGGACCAAAGTGACATCACCACGATAAAATGAAATTTCAGTGTGTCCGACTGTGGCTGATCAGACCAATACGAGCTTGGAATGCTCTACCACAGGTTAGGCAAGAATAGTCCATGTGAATATGTGGGGTGGATATCCCAAATTTGTGCATCCTGCATTTACTTTGTGCCATATCAATTTTACTTTGCTCAAAGAGCACAGCACCCTTTCTGATGGGGCATGCCATGCTGAGTGGTACTGTGCCAGTGTCTCCCATGTTACACAGACAAATCCAAGTTCTTTAGAGAGACCTTAAGAGTATCCCTCATTGTACGTTCTGGTAGTCAGCCCACATTTCTCCATCTTCTCTGTATGGCCATCATGAGAGACGTTTAAAAGTGCTTCACTGATCTCTACACACCAGAGAGTGAGTACACGATCCAAAAAAGAAAGTTTAGTTAGGTATGACTAGCTTGCTCCTAAGGGTTACTGTTGTCCCATAAAAGTGCTCACATATCATCTGTTTAATAATATGCTTTGATATTCCCATGGCTCTTTGATATTCCCAATAACCCAGGTCATACCCCATCCATGTCATAATTCAGGGCAGACCTTTAATCAGTGACCTCAATGGCAAGTTGACTGTCTGTAGTTTCTTGAATCTACATCTGTCTTTGACCATTAAAACACTTGAAAATCACCAGTTTTCTGGTACTTCTCTATAATTCTAATCATACTCTTCTAGTATGACTAAAATGTAACCATCATGTGGTAGCATGTTCCTCTAATGCAAGTTATTATAATAATTCACATTTAATTGTATGACTCTAAGATTTACAAAGCACTTTATATTTAATCCTTTCTACAACCTCTTAAGGTAGATGCTATTATCTTCATGCTCATTTTACAGATGGGGAAACTGAGACACAGAGAAGTTAAGTGACTTGCTCGGAATCACAGAGCTAGTATGTGTTTGAGGAAAGATTCAAACCTAAGTTGCATTGACCTCAAGACCAGTTCTCTAGCTACCATACCACAATGCCTTTGGGAAAATATGTTCTGAGTTCTGAGCTCAAATCCATCTTTCCCAGCCCAAGGAGATAGAGCAAGTTCTCCCTCTCCTCTTGTTCTATGTGGATTCCTTAAGAGGCTAGAATTTTGGGGGCTGTGGCTCCCACAAAGGATTATGGGAAGGGGGAAACTCCCATGAGGGCTCCAGCAGTGGTCATCAGGTTACATCTTCAGTAACTAAAATGGAATAGCAACCTTACTTCCATTGGTAAGGGGACAGGGATAGGAATTCCTAAGCAGTGGCAGGGGCTCCAGCATGAAAAGTTTTCATGTTAGCAAGGGCTATGGCTTCCAAGCAGATAGTAACAATTTTTCATGCATATGAAATTTTCAAAAATGAAGAAAGATGAAAAGACTTTGTTCTCAGACCTCCAATTACTAGAGGTTGGAAAGTGCTGTTTGTCCTTCATTTTCAAGAGGACTGATAACATCACAGGGTGATGTCTTGACTGTCACCTAAATTGGATTTCAGTAAGGCAAAGTTACATAAAGTCAGTCTCACTCTCTCTTCCAGAGTCATTAAAGTCCACTGGTATGATAAGTTTGGATGGCCAGTGATGGTCTAGGATGCAGTGGACACCCATGGAATCTTTGATGCCCAACCAAGTATTCCACAGTGCCTTCTTCAGCCACCTTCATGGCAGTTGGAACAAATTGTTCTCATCCACACATTCCACCAGGGGAAGTCTTCACATGCTTGGAGTCGACATCCCTGCAACTCACCACTGGGTCTGAGGCCTGTCAGTGACGAAACACTGTACATCAAAGGAGAAGATCTGGGTTCAACCCCCACTCTGGCCACTTAAGCTAAGAGACCTTAAACAAGTGACTTCAGCTCTTCTGAACCTCCTGAGTGCAAATCACTCATTTTCTCATCTGTAATGATACTTGCACTACCTTGCCCACCAGGTTGCTGAGGAAAGCCCTTTGAAAACAACACAGTGTTACTCAAATGCAAGTTACTTTTGTTTAAAAGCAAAGATGTCATAAATAGCATAATAATTGAGTTTCAAAGTTCAATCATTTAACTACAAATTACTGGTTAAAAAGGTTTACCTCAGGCTGTACTTGAAACAAACCTATATAAAAAAATATTCTACATTTGGTGCTACTGCTAACTATCTGCCATGTTTTCTTTCAAACATGGTCAACACTGGTTTGGTTGATCATGATCCATGGATAAGCAGTAGTGAACTTTACAAGCTCTAGAGTGGCACATACTCTACTGAGAATTAAAGGACATTTAGTTTTGTCTCATCATCTCATCTCCCAGTTTGGAGATGCCATAGTAAAGCAATTTCTTAAGCATAAAATAACTTTCATATACTCAATATTGCCCATAAATCATTCTGTAAGTTTTTCCATCTGCAATTCCCTGTTACCACCACCATCAACCTTTGACTGAGCATTTTATTCTAAATAAATTTGGATATAGCCCTGTGACTTATATTTCCCACTAAGAAAATAGACTATTTCCCTTCTATGAAGCTGGAACAGAGGGTCTGAGAGAAAGGAAATTATTAAGCATTCTAGCTTTTTTTTCCAGTAAAAACTAAGATAGAGGTCAGTGAATAAGTATGTGCAGACTGGAACTTGAATCCTCTGGGGTGACTGTAGGCTAATTAATAATTAATGCCAGAGACATGGTGTTTGAAATGCAGATGTGCTAACTGGCGGCCTGGCCAAGCTGTTCAGAGGAAGCAGGTTTGGAAGCTACAGGGAATAAGCACTCCCTTGCCGGCTGGCTCCGGGAGCAGACCTGGGTGCAAAGCAGGGCCTATGGTTTAGATTGTATTCCCCTCAGCTGTTAATTACCTGAACCTACTTTGAAGTTCTTCCCTTTTTATCCTCTGCATGAAAAGAGATTGGTTCAGCCAAGGGAGTTCAAGAAATGATCAAATACACAGGGTGGAGGGGTTGGAAATAGAACTGCAGATATAAGATAAGGAAGAAAAATACAGAGTGGAACATACAAGAACATACATTATTAGGAAATGTATAAATGCAGTTCAGTGTTTCAAGCAAATTGTGTTGCTTGGAGTTGTTTTAATGAAGTTGATTTTCAGGAAATATATAAACTTTCTCTGAATAGACATGTCGAAGGAATCGGTATCTGTATTACAATATAAAGTAATTATTTGATAAGAGATTACCAGGGGTGCTTTTCAATGCCATTTTTAATTTAATAAAATTATTTAAGCCTCTTTTATGTGAGGTGTTTGATGAAGTGTACAACATTAATAGAAATTCACAATGGACCATTTCTGCAAGAATTACATTTTTGTGCAAATCGCTCATTCTCCAAAACACAAACAGAAAGTGCTATATATTGGGACCACCCTATAGGGACTATAAATTGATTAGAAAAGAATCATAATTGAAAGAAGTTGGAAATGGATGACTGAAAGTTTAACTTCATTAAAGAGCACTCAGGGTTGTCTTTAGAATACATACATATGCAATTTACAAAAAGCCCTGGCAATGAAACACCTTGAAAGTGAATTGCAGCACGTCTAGGATAGATGTGAATGCCAAGCTGGTTTTCTTATACACTTTCATAATACATTTAGTTTAGCTGCTTGAGGTCAAGTGTTTCTCTCTCTCTCTCTCTCTCTCTCTCTCTCTCTCTCTCTCTCTCTCTCTCTCTCTCTCTCTCTCTCTTTCTCTCTCTCTCTCTCACACACACACACACACACACACACACAGAATGTTCTTTGCTGGTGCATATAAAGCTGTCATGTAATATCTAATTTCCAACTGTGAGTGGTATCTCTGTATCTTTTTGACAGGATAATGGCCATCAAAGGAAAATATGCACCTACATTGAAACCAGCACCTATAGATGAAGCATCATCGGAGGACAGGGCCATCAACTGCACACAAGCAAATGGCAGAGCAACGTACCGACTCTCAAAGCAGGAATTTGGTTTGGACAAGTTCAGTACTGCTTATTGTTCGTTTCTTTTGAAATTTTATGATCAGAAACTCTCTAATTTAGACCATTTAAAGTCATCCTGGGAAGGTGGACATTCACCCACTAATCTTGGTCAAAGAACAAAAATGAAGACATTCTGCACAGCACATTAGATTTGCCTTGAGCAAGAAAATAGTATTGCCAGTGGTTGAAGGTATTTAATAAAAGGCCAACCACATTTAGAATTCTGCTATTGGCATGTGAGCTGGCTTTCTCGGGTGCTGTTATCATTCTGAGGACAAATATGCATAGATGTGTTAGTCATTTTTTAAAATACAAATTCTGATCTGTTTTGTTAGGGTTATAAGCCAAACTGACAGCTAGAAAAGTAAAAAAAAGCTAACAAAGCCATCCTTGCCAACACACTGGCAGCCTCATCTCCAGAGAGGCCACTTTTACTAGTGCACAGAAGCCACTTGTGCTGACTTTCAAGGGCCAACAATCCTGACAATACTATATGATTATCAAGAAGACTCCAAGCAGATGCACCCTTTCCTCCATTTCTGGAAGATACTCTTTGTGTGCTGATTTCCACTGTTAAAAAGAAAAGGGAAAGAACATAAACTCTTGACAAATGTAAGTAGCAAGCCAGAGCCAAACTCCAAAATCTCCCACTTCAAACAGCATTTCAAATGTGCTCAGCTTATAGATTGTTTGCTGGGAACACCAACAGAGTTCTTTAGATAAGTAGTCATCCAGGAATCTAGGCCTATCCATGGGTAGCATAAAATGCCTTATGAAAAAAGTTTCCCATTACAAGCACAGTCACTATCTTTCAGAGTTGAAAAGGCTAAGTTTTCGAATAACTGCTCCTGGATATCAAATAAAACTGTATTTTAGACTGATCTTAAGTGATTCAGACTTCATCTTCCAAATGAATTGTTGCTGTTGGTACCTGAATCATCAACCAATGAACCTCCTTTCTTTTTTTTTCCTAAACGCTTATCTCTTGTCCAATCCAATTTGTGGGAAAAGATGTATGAAAGGATGCCCCCCAGCTGAAGTTCAGTGTCCACAAACTTTGGTTTGGACAAAATGTGCATGGCAGAGATAGAAACCCTAAAACAGGCGACTGCCAATTATGCTGCTACAAATTTGAAATCAAGCTCTGCAGGCTCGTAAACTGTTTGATTTGAGCAAAAGAAGTCAATTCCATTTCATGTCAGCTTGCATAGTTGACTCCCTCCCTCCCCATTCACTCCACAAATGCCTCACCTTTTCTACTAACATAGAGATTCTACTAATTTATCCAACTTTTCTTGAAAAAAAAGTTTTAACATAATACAGATTCCTACTCAGCCACTAATCTCAAGGGCTTAATGTTTTTTAAAAATATTTTCAAATTACCTCTCTGCACAGCAATTTCTATTTAAGCCTGAGCACCCTGGGGTCTTAATACAGCTTCTATCCATGCCAATTTGGAACACACATATGCCAACCCTATTGTAAATCATTTTCCCTGTTAATATGTACTTTCCAGGGTTCGCTTTCAATATCTTAACTGAATATAAAAGCCTGTGAACCTAAGCCACTGCATGCACAGTCTTCATTCTCTTAACATGTAGCCTTGTGAGATTCACTAGTTAGTATCCATGTGTTTACTGTTTACCTGCAGCTATACAAATGCCTAGAATGAAGTCTGTTTGTCTTTTTTAAGGAAAGTAACTGAAAAGTAAATTGATTTTAACAAAATCCTTTTCGGTTTCGCCTGCAAGTAGTATTACATGTGTCAGAAGCTACGCAATACGCTGTATGAGGAGACTTCTTTGCCCTGCAAAAGGGAAAGTGAAGGAGATTGTAATGAAATCATAACGTTAAAACAGTTTCATATTAGATCCTGCTAATTTTCTAGGTGAAGACTGCAAAGTGAATGTGAGGAAACATTAAAAGGGAATTGAATTTGCATTCCTTATGCTACAGGCACATGTTTACATGACCTTTAAAACAGAATTAAAGCTGTATCATCAGCAGCTGTAGGCAATTCACATTACTAAGGCAATCAAATCAGAAGGCTAAAACTAACTATAAAACATAAATTAAACTGATAGAGAATCATCCTAATTCACTAGGTTTACTTGCAATCTACTTCTACACCACACACGACTAGTAATTTCAAAACAGTCTGCGGAAGGACCAAATCAGAAATACTCAAAACGCATACTGAAAGCAGTCTAGCAGTTGGTTAGAAATATTTTAAATCCTCTTTTCCCAACAAACCCTTCCTATTCATCAGCGACCAATGATCTTGTGAGCATTATTTACTTCCAACAATCACCTCCAAAAGTAAGCACCATGATGATCCCTCCAGCAGGGATGATGTTTATTTAAAACAAAGGCTGGTTGGAAGAGCAATATCAAGATGAATACGTTAAAGGCCTGTAAGGGCTAACTGCAACTCACCCACTTTGAATGCTAGGCCTTTTCTAAACTTTCGTACAGCCTTTCAAAAGAGTCTAGCCAGTTATTCAGTTTTGTTTCATAGTTAATATTTCCAACATTTCTTGAAACATGAAGAGAAAAACTGCTAAACAGCTTTCATTTCATTATTTCTGGAGGATTATTCAGGAAAAAAATGGAAGGAATGGAGTGAAAATGGAGAATGCTTGTAATTGTATCAAAAGTTTAGGGGCTACATTTTAGGAAATTTTTTTCCCTTTAAATTCCTCATGGGATTGGGAATCTTTTTCTCTCTCCTAAAGTTGCTAGATCTGTGTATTGCAGAAAAGTGCTAGTCCCTTAGAGAAAACTTTATAGCAGCCAAGATAACAATCAAAATATAAAGAATACATGTGAAAACACAATTCTCCACAAACAAGAATTCAAATCATTTTCACTACCATTGGCATGAGGATTGATTGAGGACAAATGCCAGTTCTATCTATAAAGTTCTAGACATCATATAAATGTCTGTAGGTTCTCAGTTGACTTGTGCAGATTAAAGAAAATTTCTGCATAATTCTGGACTCTAATATTAACTTTTCTATTATTTTTTAAAGCAATTCAACCTTCAGTCGGATTCTTCTTCAATAATGCTCAGGTCCAGCCCAATAAATTCACCCACACACCTGCAGCACCATCTCATGAGGGGTACCAGACACAGAGTTCTGGAGACTCACTCAGGTCACTCCCTAGTTTTGTGCCCCTCATTTTATCACCAAGCTTCCCATTTCCTCATCTCATATGAATAAATCACGAATAAGATTTCTTGCACCAAATAATTCACATGATGTTTTTTCAAAGTATATCCCTCAAAGGACTCTAGCTACATAAATTCCCAATTTAAGAAAGGAGCTTGGGCTACGCTTGGCATAATTTATGCAAGCATCTAGCAAAGCGCACTGGGTTAAGAGTTAAAGAAATTTGAACTGAAAGGGACCTAAGAGGTCATCTACTCAAACCCGGACTCACACAGCACAGTCCACCTCCCATCTGTCTGCCTCTGCCCAGGCTGCCCCCCACACCTGGAATGCATTTTCTTCTCACTTCCATCGGCCTCTTAGAATCCTTGGCCTTCTTACAAGCTCATGTCCAGCACTGTTTCCTAACATGAAACCTTTCCCTGCCCATACCACTCTGAAACCCTTCCCCAACCAAAAATGACCTTGTGGGAAAAGAGGAAAAAAAAAACCAGGAAGACATGGGTTTAAATCTATTTCTGAGACATAGTGGCTGTGTGATCCTGGGCAAGACACTTAACCTCTACATGATCTCAAATGAAATATTTGTAAAGCACTTAGCACAGTCCTTGGCACTTAGTAGGCTACTGTATAAATGGATATTCCTTTCCTTTCCCTTCCCTCCCCCCCGGTTATGATTCTAGTAAATGACATACTGGGTGCCAATCTGCATTGGTAGTTCCTTCCGCCGGGAATTCCCATATTCCCATGAAATCACAGGACCAGATACTATTTACTTTGAATGTATTCTGTATTACTTGTGTGTATGTATGCATATATATGCATACGTAATGTGTGTATATGTATGTGTGTGTATGTATATATACATATACATACACATACATACATACATGGGGGGGTCACTCCACAGAATAGAAGCTCCTTTGGGGTTGAGATTCCTGATTTTGTCGTTGCAGCCTCAATGCTAAGCACAGTGCCTGATAGACAGTAGACCCTTTAAAAAACGTTTGTGAATTGATTAAGGAGAAAACTTGAAGGCTGACCAGCATCCCAGTGCTAGGCAGGGGCCCTGGGCTAGCCCGAGGTCACTAGGTAGTGAGAATCAGAACTGAGAGAGTGCTCTCCCCAGCAAACCCTATTGCCTTTCACTTGGCTTCTTACCGGCTGTGTGACTTTCAGAAATCATTCCACCTCTGTGGACCTCTGTTTCCCTGTCTGTCAAAAGAGGAAGATTGGTGTTGTGCAAAGAGTGCCCAACTTGGAGTCAGCGAATATGAATTCGAATTAGTCTCTGCCGTTTTCTTACTTCCTGTGTGCCTTTGGGGTGTCCCTTACCCACTCTGGCCCTCAGTTTCCTTCTCTGTCAGAAGTGGGGGGAGGGGCGGAGAACCAGATAGCCTCTTAGGTCTCTTCCATTTCCGTGACCCTGTGACCTCCAAGGTCCCTTCCCTAACCGCTCTCCAGCCTCGATAGTACTGCCAGACTGGGACCTTGGTCCCGACCCAAAGGGCAGAGCCCCAGGACCGCGCCTGGGGGTGGGAGCCGGGGGTGGGGGGGGGGTGGGGGGCTGCCCAGGGGCCTAGCGGGGGCGAGCGGATTTGTGGAGACTAAGATGGGCCCACGCTTCTTTCCTTAGAGCTCCAGGTTGGGAGGGCCAAGGACTATTGTTAAAAACAGCGACCGCGGGTCTTTTCCGACCCCCGAGGATTAGGAAGGTTAAAAGCCCGGCCTCACTCCAGCCCCCTTGACCCCAAGCGGCTTAACCCTTTCGCGCCCGGAGGAAAGCCCCCGAAGAGGGCAGAGGCCCGAGGCAGGCGGGGAGGGGGCTGGCTGCCCTCGCCATCCCGGCCCATGGAGGTGCGGGCGCTAAGCGGACTGGGCGCAGCCGCCGCACGGAGAGGCCCCACAGGCCCGGCGCGCAGCCACGTAGCCCTGGCGACGCCCCCCTCCCCCGGCCTCCCCCTTCTCTTTCTCCTTCCCCTCCCCCTCCCGCGAGCTGCTTCGCTCTCCTACTTCGGGCGGGGGCCTGGGGGCGGGGCGCGGCGCGGGGAGGAGGGGGGCACGGGAGGAAGAAGAAGAACAATATGGGCCGTGCTCTCCCCGCTCCCGCGGGGCTGGCTGGTGGTCTGGGTGGGGCCGGCTCCGCCGGAGAGTTGCCAGCCACAGAGAAAGCTGGAATTTGAGACAACAGAAGTGACCCCCACACACACACCGCGCACCCACCCAAGACCTGCCCCGGCCTCCGTCGCCCCCACCCCCACCCCCGGCCAAAGCTCTGACCCCGGCCTCTGCTGAGCTCCACGTGGGAACCCAGTGGCCCTCGCAGGCGGGCACCTTACTAAGCATCCCGTGCCTGGACCACTGAGCTGGTCGGCTCAACCTGACGACGCCTCGGTGGTAGCAGCGTATCTGGGAGCTTGAGGTGATCCTAGGGGGCAGGCAGGCAGCACACTGAGGCCTGAGTGGGGGGCAGAAGGAGGGAGCCGGTCCCCATAGTCGTCCTGATCGGCCCTCACGCTCCCTCAAGGCTGTACACCTTTTGTGCACCGACGGCTGCTCCATCTACATGACAACTAGAAGTCCAGTGCCGAGTTCTAAAGTGTAACCCTTCTGTCCCAAAACCAAACCAACCACCCAAATCGACGGTATGTCTGCCAGAGTGCAAAAAGCGATCAAGGCTCTGCAGGGAACTTTGCGAATGGGAACCTCAAACTCCTCTCCAAATGGATTCAGTGATTTCCCAAGACGGCCTGTCCCCAATTCGATTTGTCATTTTTGAAAAATGAAGCTTGGTCCCGTTAGTCCCACCCCTCCTCTCCACTCCCCAGATCATATAGTTTCTTGATACATTTTCCATATTTGATAAGATTTAGATGTTCCTAAGCAAACCAAATAATAATCGGATAGATCTTTTTACCTGGTTCATTTTCAAATTTGCTTGAAATCTCTTACAAATTTGTTCGCTCATTGAATGACCCCCAAAAAGCGTCTAGCGCACCTCGGGGATCTGCACATTCGATACAACAAATCTTTACCTAGAAAAAAAGCTTTTATTTCCATCCTCAGTCCTGCTTATATAGTTACATCGAGCAGGGTGAGGGGGAGATGGTGTGCATCCTTAGCCCCAGTAAACAGCACTTTTTACTTCGGGGAAGTTTCCTTGGAGATTGCTGAGAATTCCAACTCCACTAAACGAATGAAACAAACTCCTTACAATTTTGCAAGCTGGAAATACGTCCCTAAAGAGAAAGTTAACTTCCATGGAGGGTGGGGATGGGCACTTCTGTTAATTACTCAGTGCCTGATCACCACAGCTTTAAGAAATGTGTATTCTCTATGTGTGTGTGTGTGTGTGTGTGTGTATATATATATATATATACATAAATATATATATATATACATAAACAATCATAATAATATGGTCTCACCTGATCGATGCAGGCTTTAAAGCCATATTTATGTCGTCTTAAAACAACAACCACGTTCAAATTTGGAAACAAAGTATGAGTTGGTAAACACAATTAAGCAAAGAGTAGCTCTCTCTCTCTCCCTCCCTCCCTCCCTCCCTTTCCTCTCTCTCTCTCTCTCTCTCTCTCTCTCTCTCTCTCTCTCTCTCTCTCTCTCTCTCTCTCGCCCTCCCCTCTCCCCCCCCCCCCACGTTAACTGAGTTTCTCAAAGATACTCTCTTGCATTACAGCACAAGTCAATGTCAGCATTTCATGCCCTGCTACAATGAACTGAAAATCCCAAGAACGGTGACCTGAGAGCCCATGCATAATGCACGCTCGATTCACAACATCTGCCTGTAGCCCTGAGAGAAAGAACGTCAGACATTGACAATGGCGATGGCAAGGTAGTAAGTGAGCGGAGACTAGCAAGTACGAGGGGTACCGAGCCGCCAGTGAAAATGCAGCATTTAGGATCCTTGGCATTTACCTTAACAGAGATGCTCTTTATTGTGTCTCCCTAGCCCCTAACCATCCTGCAGAACAGCCCATTGCCAAACAATGCCTAGTCATTTCCAAACCAGCACTCATTTTGCTAGCAAAAGCGAGTGGTCTGGCAGATTTGGGTGTGTTTGCATTAAATCTTACATTATGAATATTTTATTTTTTAAATTACCCCGTCTCTGCTTCTGCCTTCGCGGTAAGCTGTCTGCCTCCCCACCCTCCACGTCAGCCCCCTTCCCCTGCCCTCGCCCTCTCCCTTTTTTTCCGAAGATCACTTCCTCACGTTCAAGAACAGTCGACAGAGACCTACAAAATGAACTCA